>NW_015151175.1:268227-277599 GCF_000732505.1 Cyprinodon variegatus
CTTCTTATTGTATTTCACTGTATCCAGTAGGTATCCTAAAACAAGAAATAAAAGATTAAAAAAAAAACCCCAATAAAATACAAAATTTAGGAAAAAAAAATTACATTAAATTAAACATATATTGTACCACACAAAATATTAATTCAAATCATTAATTCAAATTTATTGAATTTATTAACCTAAATAATCAATTAGCTTTAAATATTTTTTTTTAGATCGACATAGAAGATCCCTAAACAATCTTCCAAAGCATCTTTTATGGAAACAGTATGAATTATTTAAAGACAATTTAATTAATGGTAATTATCAAAGACGATGACCTCAAGTATAAAAAGAAAAAAAAACTAGAAATTATTAGTTTTTGTTTGTGTGTTTTAATAAATAGAATAAAAATGTTATAACTTTCTAGCAGTGTTAAAAATATTATGTCTAGTGTGAAATTCTCCAGCTCTGGTCGGATGAGTCTGATGGGTAAAATGCAGTCCCAGCACTTGTTATAATGCAGTTACTGTAATCAAACACAAACCTCAGCATCATAAGCTGCCGGTGATATGAGCTTTAAATTGGTATATTACTTACAGTATTAGAAAAACTGTGCAGAAGACAAATTAAGCTTCTTTTTTTTTTTTAGAGCTTTTTGGAATTGTTGCTATTGTTGTAACTCAGCAGAAAATCTCCAATATCCAAATTAAAAGCTGTCACTGTACATTGCATTTTCTCTCTGTGTTTAACAATCACTGTCCACATCACAAAGTCCATCCTGATGACCATCTGTGCTCACAGTGTCTCCACTATAACCGTGTCAGTGAACCTATAGCTGGTGGAGTCACAGCAGAGATAAACTGCTTCAAAAACAACCTTTAAGTTAAAGTTAAAAGAAAGAAAAAACACGCAAGGAAATCAAAAGATAGGGTAGTTTCAGTGCTTTTACTTTGGCTCCTTTTTCTCAAAAACTATATGAAAGCTCATTGTGCAGCGTGTGCTTAAAAATGACCAAAAAACAGAGGAGGAGGGAGAAAAACCCAGAAGCATTTTTTAAAAAGAAAAGAGTTTCTACTTTATGTTTGCCAGGAATAGAAAATGACAACAACTAAAGGCAAAACATTCATTTTTTTATAATTCGTGCTAAGTGGTAGGATATCATTTCCAGATTTTATAACATTAAATTATGCTGGTGTGATATGTAAATATACCTGTATTTCCCAAAATGTCTATCTGTGCCATATTCAGCAGGATAACTAGTTCCTACCTCCCTGCCTTGGTGATGATCATCTCTGTGCCGATGTCATGGAAACGCTTCCAGAGGTCAGCACACTGGAGCTCCACCTGGATCTCCTCCATGGAAGAAGAGGGAGAGGCGTCGCAGGCGCCTGGGGCCAGGTCAGCTGGTGAGCCGAAGGAGCAGGACGTCCTCTCAGCCAGACCCTCACCATCCGAGCCGGGACTCGCCTCTGAGTCTGAAATAGGAAAAAAATGAGGAAAAATAATGAGGAAGGCGGCTCTGGAGAAGGGGAACAAAACGGCTGTGCAGAGGAAACTTGGCACATGTCAGTGTGCGCTGCAGTGCTCCTCATCTGATTCCTCATCACCTGCTCCTCTCAGCTCTCACTGAGCTCTGATTTGGAAAACTATGCAGAAAAAAAAACTGTCCTTTTCATTTTGGCCAACTACTACAATCCATGAAAAAAAAAGTATATGAAATCTTCTTTAAGGTCGTAAATCAGATTCATACATTGAAATGATCAAAAGATGAATTAGATAAAACCTCATTATGTAGAGACAAAGCCAGACCCACAGAAAGTGCAATAAAGAATATGACAGTTATTAATTACACTGTTAAAAAATAATGATTGCAAAAAATAATGAACAAATATTATAAAAAAAAATACATTTAAAACTATTGTTCCTGTTTGTTTTCGTGTGACATTTTGCTAGAACATATTTATTTCAGTGATTTATCTTCGTCTCGGTTTATGTTTCTCCCCATTATTGATGATGATTAAAAGTTGCTAATCCTGATTTTGCTGCAGCGGAGAACCCAGTGGATGTGTCTGTTGGGATAGAATAAATCCTCTGCATCTATAAAACATCTTTGTTTGCGTCTCATAAATGCATCATTAATTTATTTATTTATTTCCTTTTTAATGTAATTTAACTCAGCTTATAAAGCACCAATTTAAAGCGCATCATCATAGGGCACTTTTTAATATGAACCCTTTTATTGAGAAATAATAACATACTTATATTGCATTGCTTTTGCTATAATTTCTTTTTTAGTACTTAGAAAATCACACACAAAGAAAGAACAAACAAAACAAGAACTTGGTTGGGGGATGACAGGGAAGCTAGAATAAAACTGAAGTTCTGACTTCACTTTTCAAATCACTTTATCCATGACACCAGGGTTTACAAAAAGCCAGACCTAACAGACTTGACATGTTTCTTCAAATTTTGACCATATTATGTAAAAAAAAAGTCTCTCTCTCTGCACTCTAACAGGCAGACTTAGATCTCTTTCACTATGTTAATCCAGTCTTCAATCGTTCTCTTGTTGAAGGGCCTTTTTATTGAATGCCAGTAAAATGTAATGCAAATATTTTTGGTGAATATAGTTCAGCTGGTTTTATATTTTCTTTTATTTCTATCTTATTGACTTTTAGAGTAAGATCGTCTTAAATAATGGCCAGACTTTCTTTATATGAAGATGCATATCACTGCAAGCAAAGAGTGGAAACATCAGAGGACCGAGCACACGACCCTGTGGACACCCAGTGCTAAATGATTTCCTAAATTTTAAGAGAAAGAATATTATATACAAATGTCTAATAATCTAATCTTTTCCTTTAATTACTTTTTTTAAGTTGTTATTTCTATTCTGTTTATTTTTCAGCTTGCATTTACAGTCAAATAATCTCAGCATAAATTGATGCACAGATATTAGAAATCCCAATATACTCTCACTAAAGATGAAATGCATTTTTTTTTCTTTCAAAAACTCCTCTTTTGAATGAATATCTTTAAGTAACATTTATGTGTGATCTTATTTATTTATTTCAAAATGTTTTTATGTGTTATTTTCCAGCTGGAATGTCAAACCTTTCCACGCGCATAATATCCTCACCTGACTGCCACACGCTTCTTCTCCTTTCATTTTGCTTAGAAATCTTTTATAAACGGCCTTGCTGGTACCCAACGCCACCCAGGAAAGAATGGAGAGAAATGTAATAATGGATTATTTATTAGCCTAAGGAAGGGGGGGCAGACACACGTAAATGTAGTTATGCAAATGCTAGGAGCTGAACTGGACAGCGTCCCGGGTAAAAACCGCCGCGGTCCAGCCAAGGCTGCTGGAAGGGAGAGAAGGAAGGAAGGGAGGAGATGAAAATGGGGGAGAGAAAGACAAGGAGGCGAGGAGTGGTGAAGGGTGTAATGAGTCCGGAGAGACGGGGGGAGTCTTTCCATCATCTTCTTGTGAGCTCCTTCCAGTGTCACTGCAGCCAGGGAGGACTGTCACACATGATTAGTGTCCTCCTCCCTCTTTTAACTGTTCACACTCAGGCAGATAGACACTCAGCTGCCCCCCCTCACACTTTGTTAACACATTCTGCTCGAGTAATAGAGGAGCAAGACTCTGATTCCTAAACGTCAAGTGTCCGCTGCAGGAAGAACCGAATCATAATCCATTTGCTCAACAAATCATTGAATTTAAGGTGTATATGTGAGATAAATATCTAATGTGTTCTCATTTTATTTTTTGACACTAAACACTAAATCAGAAATTTGATGTAATAAGTATATTTTAAAATTGATAGCATGGACAAATGTGTTTGAGTGGTGAAATCGTCTCTAAAACCTTTCAGTGCATCACATCTGTCAGACACAGCAGCAAGAGATCATCTTAGAAGGTACAATTTAAATCCTGAGGAGATCAGGAATGAGCATAAAGCTCTGACTTTTAGGTTTAATTTAATTATTCAAATTCTCAAATAAAACTATTTCAGTTCAGACATGTTTTAGTAATTACCGTAATATTTGTCATTTATTTATTTATTTGTTTGGGATTTTTAGGAAACAGTCCATTGTGATATGCCACTATACATTTACTACATATAAGTAAAGATTCGATCATTTGATTTCAAAACTATATTTGAAAAATATATCTATTTTAAAATAAAAAAAAAACAATTCTTAGCAGATTAGACTAGAAATACACACACATAAATATTGTAATCATTTTTTTTCTTCGTGTCTATAGGCAAAGGTGTCCCTGCAAAGAAGGAAGCTTCTTATTGAAATATCGTCCATAATAAATACAATGTTTAGGTTTATGTTTCTAATGCATTTTTTAAATCTATAAATAGAAATAAAACACCAGCTACATTAATCTTTACATTAGTCAACAGTTAGCGTGTCAATTACTCCTGCTAGTAGCACAGAAGTGGCATCTGACTATATGTTAGTTAGACTGTAGTTTTAGTTTTACTACAATTTTACTACAAGAAAAATCCCAAAGCTCCTAGATAATCATTTCCAGGGAGTTACAGCCACTCCAGAAATAAACAATATAAAGCTTAGTTTCAGCTGGGCCTCCTATTTCATCAACAAGCTGTATTTTATATTAGAAAATGCTGGCTTAATAAAAAAAAGATTGAAGATGTGCAGAAGCTGTAGCCTTGGATGAACTCGTCTAACTGTAGTTAAATTATAGCAGGAGCTCAGATGCACAAAGTCAGATCTAGGTAAGTCATTTTTTCTTGGAATAAATGTGTTTTTCCTTTATTTGTGCTGCTAAGTAAGACAATTTGCAAATGGAACAAGATTATTTATATTCAAATAAGTAAAAAACAACTATATTATCTTATTTAAAGCGCATAATATCTAATTATCTTATTGTAAGACCAAAAATATTCCTTCTATTGGCAGATGATCTTATTTACTTTTTAAATTAGGGGTATATAGATTTATTTTAACACATTTTTGATTCAATTCAATTCAGCTTATTTATATAGCGCCAATTCACAACAGATTTCACCTCAGGGCACTTTACAGTTTACCAGATCATACACTCAGATTGACACTTTTACTTATGTTTAAATGGTTTTTGCAGTTCGGGGTGTGTAAATAAGTGTATTTACCTTTAATTTGAGTAGTAAAATAAGATTATCCTCCAATGGAATGAGCATTTATACACCTAATACAAGATAATTAGATAATATGCACTTGAAATAAGACAATGTAATTGTTTTTTTCCTTGTTTTAGATCTTTCTTTGAAGTGTAAAGTAAAATAAAAAGGGAACATGCAGGAATGCAGAGGACATAGAGAGGTGGAAAAGGAGCAGTCCAGCTGCCCTGTCATCAGGCTGGAGGACCTGTCCTCAGACACTCAGCACACACGCACACACTCTGACCAACGCAGAGATTAAATGAACAAACATCAGCTCAGCAGAGAGACGAGCGTGACTGCAGATGCATCTGCTTCACAAAGCCTCAGGTTAAACATCTGATCTGAAGTCAGCCAGCTCATTTTCACTCCACTATCACTCAGCATCCACTGCTGGGTTTGAGTTTTCATTCTGCTGGCTGAAAGCACTGCACCTGTCGCCCACACACACACACACACACACACACACACACACACACACACACACACTGGGGGGTGTTTGTCTTGCCGCTCTGATCAGCTCATGCCTTCCCTCCTTAATAATGAGGCGATGGGTCTGAATTCAACCAGCTTGGTGCTACACATCACTCTCACATTTAGACACAGGGGCGACGCTCTAAACTCTGGACGCCCGTAGGAATCCTTAAAAGTTTTCTACTCCATACATCCAAAATAAACATAACAAAGAGATAACTGAAGCAGGTAAACAAGATGATCTGCCAATGGAAGTAGCATTTCCTGCCTTAAAATAAGATTATTTTATCTTATTCACTTGATATTAGATAATACAGTCGCTTTTTATTCCAGTAGCAAATTGTCTTACTTATCTGCTCCAAAATACACTCATTTCAAGAAAAATTAAGTGACTTAATATTTTTGCACTGCAGAACAGTGCAAACTATCCATCCAACCATCCATCCATTCATCCATCCATCAGGGTCGCGGTGGGGCCGGCGCCTACCTCGTGCAGTCTATGTGTGAGAGGCAGGGCAGGCTGCAAACCATTTTGGGTCGGTTCAACAATATTTGATTTGCTTTAAAAAAAAAAAAAATCATATTTGGAGAGATTTATGTAAGTTAAAAGTCAATTGATGTTTAGGCTAAAACCGGTTATTTTTTAGTCTAAAGGTCAAAGCTTAAGACTGATGAATGCAGAAAACAGAGGATGCAACCTTTTGATTATTATGCAACAAAGCAAAATGGCTGCACACATTTTATCTGCATGTTATCAATCGTAACGTATGTGTTCATATTCACTATTATTCTTTCTCAGATACAGCTTATTTTTTTCATGCAGTGATGAGATTACAGTATTAAAGATAAAGTGAAATATGTTTTATTTATTATGTGAACTAAATAAGGCTGGATTTTGATATTTCCGTATGATTTACAAACATGGTGTGAGCAACCGGTACTTTTCATTTTCCTAATTGGTTGCATGGAAGAAAATGTAATCCAAGTCATTACTTTTATTAAGTTTATTTTCAGTTTGCAGGAATCTTATTTATTTTTTTATTATTTCCAGTGCATAATATCTAATTGTAATATTTTAGGGGAATCTAAATCCGTTGGCAGATCATATTATTTTGATGTAAGTCTACATCAGGCTTAAATCCATCAACCATCTTTATATGAGGCGTATAAAGGATGGTTCACTGTCTAAAACGGTATGTTTTTATATAAAAACATAACTGAGAGAATATAGCAATTTTCTTACTTAAATTTACTAACCAATTAAATAGTTGTTATATGTATAAATGCCCCCCTTAATGAAACTGCAAAAATGTTTGTCTAAGTAAGTGATTTTCTTTTCTTGAAATAAGTATATTTAGTTATATTGAAGCAGCTAAAGGTAATTTGCAAATAAAACTATTTATGTTTGAAATAACAAACATTATATAACATAATTTTAATTTCTTATTTCAAATAAAAACATTCTGATTAACTTATTTAAGACCACAAATGCATTTTACTTATTTTTAGACCCGTTTTTGCAGTGTAAATCTCTTCATAAACCAAAGAAGGGCCCCTATCTAAATTGCTTGAATCACACATTCGAAACAAGAACCTCATAAGGAATAAATCCAGAATGAACATAATTGGGTTAAAGGATCAGATCAGATGTAATGATCTTTACTGTAATTCAGGGAGAAATTTATCATTGCGTTGCCCAATAGTAAGTGAGAAGCGGGGAAAAAAGAGTTTGCGGGTACAGAGGAGGACGATATGAATAAACTGCAAAAAGTGATCTAAAACCAAAACTTCCTCAAAATACGTTTATTTTCCCTTAATATGAGCAGATCAATAGGATTATCTGCCAGTTGAATGAGTATTTTGGTTATTTTTGGACCTTATTATGCACATGAAATAAGATTATATAAGATTTTGTCTTATTTCAAAATGACATAATTAAAATGAGCAATTATGTCCAAATCATCTACTAAAATGAAATTAAAATACAATTAGTTCAAGACGCTGGTGAAGATTCTCAGTCATCCAGGTCATTCCGAAAAAAAGAAAATAAAAAACAATCCACTGGATTTCTTTTCCAACGTCTTCAAACTTGGAAACAAAGTCCAGCGGATTGTTTTTAATTTTCTTTTTTATTATTATTAAGATTACTTCAAGAATATTGACTCCTATAGCCTACATTTCAACTATTGTGTAAGAATATGAGTTCAGCACCTAGGACGAAGTCACAGAAGTTATTGTTAAAAATCATAAAATAAAATAAAAAAAACTAAACAAATTGCGCAAATTAACAGGGTGACCGCAAGAAATGTGCAAATTGGTGATTAAAGCTTTCTGCTACTGTGAGTTCACGTTTTGAAAGTTTTTGCTGTTTTATGGAGTCATTAATTATTTAAGGAGACCAAACCCAGCTTAATGTAATGGAGTCCTGTTACTATGGAGACTGCTTAAATGTAACGTAGTCTTGTTACTATGGAGACGTCTTATCAGACAGGATTGATGAGATGCAGTAAAAGCTGCAGCCTCCTGCTCATGTTTTTAATAAATGTAGTTTTTGTTGTTAATTGCCGTCCTACCGGCCCCTGATAGATGTGCAGAGGAGCAGAAACATTGTGAGCTTTTAGTGCGCTAACGGGCCTGTAGAGCTGCTCCGCTCAGCCTGTAAAGCTGCAGCACACTCAGTCCTGCTCTCTGTCTCTCAGGCTAATAAACGTGTTATACGAGCAGCCGGCTTCCAGCCTAAGCCTGCTGGAGCTGAGTTTAAAAAAAAAAGGCACATAATTTCGCTAAGGATTCCTCTAAACCACATAATGTGACCACAGAGACTCGCTGTTCTCGGCCACCGCTGCCTGATGCTCCGCAGCGGAAGGAAGGGCCTTTGGTCCGGAGCAGGAACCTGCCAGGGGCCCGACGGGTAGTGATTGGGGCCAAATGTGCGCGGGGGGAATAAAAGCCTGAGAGAGAAAAGGAATAACTGAATCGATAAAAAGCTGCACGTTTCATCACCCAGTCTGTGCCCCTTAGGAGCTAAAAAAAAAAAAAGTCTGTTTTTAATTAGCGCGCCCTCATTTAGCCACAGCAGACAGCTCTGTGCTTCAACAACAACAAGTTTCCCGGGAGTTCAGGGGAATCAAACTATTCTCCGGAGCGGGTTTGTTTTTCAGAGGCGCTCCGAGGAAAGGCGCTGCGCTCCGGAGGTCAGACTGCAGCGATCCGGCCTCCTGCTGCAGAGGAGCAGCCCCCCCATCCCTCTCCTCACAAACAGGAATTCATCACGATGCTATCAACGCAAATAAAATAAAAATAAAAAAGAAAAACGCGTTTTTATTTGAGGCATAAAACACGCAGGTTTTTACCTCCAAAAACACGCGCCTTTTGAAACTTGTTTTGCGGCGTGAAGCCTGTAGTTTCAGTCATGACTGAACCTGAAGCAAAAAGCTCAGGTTCTGAGCAGCAGATAGGGCATATGGAGAGATAATGTTGGTTATAGATTCTGTTGTCTTAAAAATAAAACTCAGGCGCAAAAGAGGTGAGACAAAGATTCAAACTCTTTTAAATTGAATTCACTCATTGTAAAAAAAAAAAAAAATTACAAATAATTAGAGTAATAATATTTACTATAATATATTATACTGTAAATTATTTTGAGTATAATATATACTTTTAACAGCTTAAATATAAAAATTAATCAGTCAAACTCCAAGCAGGCTTTTTTACTTGCTTACTCAGCATTAATGAT
>NW_015151175.1:283419-284888 GCF_000732505.1 Cyprinodon variegatus
TAAGACATAATTGATGGATGGAGGAACCGGGATTTGGAATCTAAAGCATGTTGGAAAGAATGAAAAGAAAACACAAAAGGAAGACTGTATCTACAAGTAAAAAAAAATTGTATTTTTATTAAAAGAAACTAATTTACTATTTTCTTTTAATCACACAGGATGTTAGTTAACCAAAACTAATCTCAAATCAAACAGAAAGTCAGACTGGGATAATTTTTTCATAAGTAGACTTTTTCTTTTCTCACATTTGGAATTTAGGTTCATATAAAAAAATACATTTTCATTTCTAATTTATTTCAATCCATTCCATCCTGTTTAACATACAATATATGAATTATATTCAGAGACAAAAAAGAAACTCTGCAGTTGGAGCTTCCGAAATGTGGATCCAGTCATTCCCACTTTGTCCGTGCAGTAAAGATGACATGGATCAATGGATGCCTCAAGTTTTCTGATTGTTTTAGCTTCAGGTCTAGTTTGACATACTGCATAACTGTTTTAAAATGTAAAATTGAACATAAATAACAAAACATTGTCTTTTTTGCTTTTTAAAATATCCTTTTTTTTTTTAAATAAAAGTTGTAATTAAACCAAATGAACTTTATTAGACTGATCAGACTGTCCAGAAATCTTATTAATCTGGAGTCTAAATATAAGGCAACAAAGTCCAATTTATCTGAGCCATTTTTGAAAATGGGAAAGACCAAAGAATGGCTCATTTAATGTCAGTGCAGCAGGCAGAGCAGTAATTTCAAAGGAAAACTACAGAGAACTGTGATCAGCAAAGACTTGTTTATTTCAGCCTCATTTAAAAGAACGGCTAAAAAGCAACTGCAGCAAAGATAAACATCTTACAACAGGGGTGTGAAATTCCAGTTCCTGAAGGCTGGTTTCAACTTTTAGATGTGCCTTTGGTTCAACACACCTGAATCAAGCAATTAGATGATTGAGAGGACTCTGGAGCAGGCATCCCCAAACTCGGTCCTCAAGGCCCCCTGTCCTGCAGGTTTTAGAGGTTTCTCTGCTTCAGCACAGCTGGTTATAATGATTGCAGTAGACCAAAAGCCTGTTAATCAGCTTTCAATTAAAATCAGCTGTGATGGAGCAAGGAAACATCTAAAACCTGCAGGACAGGGGGCCCTGAGGACCGAGTTTGGGAATGCCTGCTCTGGAGGAACCGACTGCTTACTAACGAGGTAACTCAACCGTTTGATTCAGGTGCGTTGGACCAAGGATGGATCTAAGAGTTGCAGGATACCGGCCCCCAGGAACTGGAATAGCCCACCCCTAGTCTGAGTAATTGTTTTAATGCAACCAGTTTCTTTTTGGAGTAAAGCTATTATTAAATGTACAAAATTAACCCCTTTAATTTCTTGAGTGTAGTATATAATAAATAATATAATAATATAATATAATAAATATAACAGGGTTTATACAGGAATGAGTAACTCTAATTGAATGCTATTTTA
>NW_015151175.1:285936-301527 GCF_000732505.1 Cyprinodon variegatus
TATATATATATAAAAAACACTGCAAAGTCCTTCATCATATTTACCATTGACAGGCTGCAGCCTTGTCCCGAATTGCTCGTTTTCCAGCCCCTTTTGTTGAAATTTGCATTTTCGGGAAGCAGTTCTGCTCAAACACGCGCAACCAGTTATGAACGGAACCAGACAAAATTATTTTTAAAAACTTAAAAAAAAATTATATTAAATGCCATGATAATCACATTTAATGCACTTTAATGACAATTAAGGCGTAATAAAAAAAAATATATACTTTAATGACTTTAAATGACCCGCAGAAACCCTGTATAAAAACTGACGGTGAAGCTGAGGAAAGGAATATTTGACATTTATATATACAGTGGAGTATCAGTGAGGCTGTGGGCCTAAAACCATGTCATCACTGGGTCTTTGAGCAGGACAGTTTGTTTATTTCAAGGTGAGCACCTTTTCCAAAAAAATAAAAAGCACTTATGATTCAGCCTCTTTACATAAAAACCAAGCAGAAAAGTATGAGAGGAATGTGTGATGCTGGAACATGAGACGCTGTCTTGTTAAATGGAGGATGAGTAAAGTGCAAACAGCAGAGATAAGAATAACAAGACTTTGATTAAGTTGAAAACTGACCAGTCATTTATTAAAATGGACTCATTTTCCACCTCAAAATAAACCAGAACTAAGGGCCGGACTTTTCTATCATTTCCAGTCAACGTTATACGACCGGATTAAGAGGTGAATTTATCCTTTAGGAGCCAATGAGGGCAGAGGTCTCTGCAGACACAGTTCACTCCTGTAGAACCAGACACAGATGTTTATGCTGTCAAATATAAAAAAAAAAAAAAACAGTTTCACCCATAAACTTCCAGGCTGTGAAAATGTTTGGATTGGTGTGAAAGAATGATTCATCCAACAGATTCATTACAGGTTTAAAAGAATTTACAAATCTGTTTCATTTAATTAAACACCTTTGGTTAAAGCTACAAACACCTGAAGACTCTGAGTGACATAAATCATTTCTGAGTTTAAGAGGTTTTAATGATGACATCTACCAAAACATAAAAGAAATGATCGTCCTGAAGACGTCCTGCTTTGTTTTCAGAGGAGGGTTATACGACTGGTCCCTCAGTCAGAGCGGACCTCTAGTCCCGCCTTCATTTTTATTCCCCTCAATGAGTCACAACAAGGAAGCAGACGGCTTGTCGTTAGCGAAGCCCTGATCAGAAACACCATAAATGTTGTTATTTTCCAGCCTCCAGGCCTTTTAGCAGAAGCCCACTCTGTGTCGGACCTCTGCGAGCACAGGAGCAGCCAGCTCCCGCGCCCTGAGCTGCCCCTGAGCCAGCAGCCCCTCCAGGTGCGCCCGGTCCGCCCTCAGCCGTTGGAGCTCCTCCCTGATGGGCGTCAGCCTCTGGATCACAGCCTCGCTTACAAGCCCCTTGTAGGCCCCCGTGTCCATCCCGCTGGCCTGCGACAGCGCCTCCTCCACGCTGAGCTTCGCCACGGCGGCGTGGATCGTCACCAGGTTGGACACGCCCGGCCGCTGCTCCGGGTCAAAGGTGACCTCGGAGATGAAGTCTGTTACGGCGCGGCGGATCTTCAGGGCGATGTCATCTGGAGAGTCGGTGATGGTGATGGTGGCCATTGTCTGGGGGTCGGACTTTGACATTTTAGCCGAGGGGTTGCGGAGAGACTTCACCTTTTGGGTCGAACCTGTGAAGGAAAAACATGCTGTGAGACAAAAAACTTTTTACTATTTGAGAAACATCAGGAAAGCAGAGGTTTCAGAAAGACCAAAACAGAACCTTAGAAACAAAAACAGAACCTGAATCAAATCAGAAATCTAGATCTAATTAGTCTCCAGTAGATCTAAACATACAGAAATAAGTTATTTCTGATTATTTTCAAAAGTTTAAGTTAAATTTTTCAGCATTGTAGCTGAAGATGAAACTACAGAACAGTGGAAAGATCCAATAACAGGCCCCAAGCAGGGAGGAGTGGGAATGGCTGGCCCAATATGGCCGCCTGCTGTGGGTGTGCTGATGGGAGGCAGACCTATCACAGTGTGAACTGATGAGTAGACGATAGAGACACGGTTTCCTCTCCTTTGTCATTCTCCGTTGGCCTGCCTTCCGCCATATTGTAATTTCCATATGAGTTGTCCACATGTGTCCTGTTTATCACTCTGGAGACATCTTTATTAAGGGGATTAAAAAGCCTTTGAGGCTTTGGTTGGCTTTCAAAGGGAAGGTTGTTCCTTCCAGCATTGATTTGTTTGACAGTAAGGAGTCAAACGAACCCTGAAGAAATGTTTACACCCCTTCAACTTTTTCATGATTCAACACAATAGGACAACAAACTGCATTTTATTTCATCAAGATCCTCTATGATCGAGCAACACAAAGTAGTGGATGGTTGTAAGGCAGGTAATAAAGGACAGCATCTATGAGTGACACGCCTAATAAATACTCATACAAGTAGTTTTATTTACAACATGCATGTAAAATACCCCCCAGCATTTTGAATGTTTTATGAGTGCAGATTTAAACTCATGATGCCCCCAATAAATCACAACCATGAGTCCATGCTGCTTCTATGCTCTCTCTTGCTTTTAATGTTCCAGTGGATTCTCTATCCATAAGGAGATCTTTTTCTGGGCGCTCATCTCCGTCTTTGTCCCTTTAGGGTGAAACCGCCCGAGAAAGTAAACAGCCTGTGATTGGCTACTTTTCAGGAAATCCCGCCACTTCCTAATGTTGCTGCATGTCACTACCCGATCCGTCCTGGAAGCACGATCCTTTCCGCGCATGCGCCATCGGCTCATTTGCGCATCAGATACACATCCGAGTTGTCCTCGATTTTAGTTTGTTAAAAATACCTAAATGACGTTTTCCTTCCCCAAAAATAGTAAACGTACCAAAATATAATGTGTTAAAGGTTAATAATGTATTTCCTAAGAAAATAAATGCCTTAAAATCCTTTCCGTTTTATCACTCGTCTCTGCCCGATCTGCACCCGAAATGGGATGCTACGATACATCCAGTGGCTAAATTTTTGGCTTTGGATTTAAACATAAATCTAGACTTTTTGAGTTTTATGTTTTTGTTTCGTGTTAACATTATGCTATATAGTGCGTAATCTAAAGAAAGAAACAAATAAAATGCAGATAAACATGGTTTAATCATATTTTACCGGACTGTTCTGAGCATGTCCCATGATGACAGAAGTTTAATGAAAAAATGTAAAAAGCATAAAAATTGTCTCACAAGTCATAAAAAAATGTTTAAAGATGTGTATTAGCATTCTTTAGAGAGTTAAGGATAGAAATAAGTAATACCATAATTACATTACTTATGGACACCAGGATGTATATCTATTTGTGAGGACTGATCGTGCTTCCGGGATGGATCAGGTAGTGACACGGCAAGTAACATTAGCAAAGCATCTTTAGCTAATAGCTGTTCTCTTTAAGAGTAAAAATTGGTTAAATAAAGTCATCATTAAATCACTTAGTTATGAATATGCTCTGACAGCAGTAGCTATACGTGTTAAAGTGATAAATGTGAAATTAGAATAAAAATAGAAAATAGAACTTCGTATGAACTAAGCTAACGTTAGCTTCACTTTTTATATTGAGAACAATGAAGTCTGACACATCTCATCTTTATTGTTTATCACAGAATTTTAAATTTCTAATAAGTGCAGCTACAGTTAAGTATTTTTTTTCTCTTCTGTCTATCGTGTTTATAAAATTGTCAATTGATGACAGAGATGGTGTTCTGTCAGATCAGCATACCTATAGTCAATACTAGGGTCGCCAACCGTCCCTTGAAAAACAGAATCATTCTGTATTTAGAAATAGAAGTACCTGTACGGTATTTAGTGGAAAAGGAAGGCGCTTTGTCCCGTATTACTGTGAGAGTAAAAAGCTAATGGAAAACGAAGAACAAGGGCACGTTAGATACAAAATTTATGGTAAACTTGTTTCCAGGCCCTGTCCTGCGTTGTGACCAATGAGCTGACAACATATACGTAACGATCCAGAATACCCTCATCCCATTGGTCGAGCCAAGTGTTGCACACGGAGAAGATAGCCGGAGACAACAGAGCAGAATGGGGGACAAACGTAGTAATTTAAATGCTGACGCTGCTTCACTCAGCTTTACTCTGCAGCACTCAAAGACAACTCCTCACTTCTGCAAGAGCTCAGAGGAAATATAAGTGCAAAAAGTAGTCTATCGCCACACAATGTAGCACTGAGCTAATGATTTATTTTCTGTTTTACAACTGTAGACTACAGTCATTGCACTTAAGGCACAAATTTGTTTACAAGTTTGCACAAGTTTGCTGTTGCACCAAAAATGTGCTCTATTTTGTTATTGTTTTATATTAATTTTTACAGTGTGAAGTTAAGCAGGACAGGCTTATATTTAAGATACTTATTCTATTCAACAAACTTTGTTATTTTGTAATAAAGTGAATTGATGCATAATAATTTGTTTTCCATGTGTTCATGTGACCCCACAAATATGAATCTAATTCAATTCAGATTTGAATCAAATAGTTTAAAAAAAACATTTGACACACAAAGAGGGGCTAAAAAAAATCACCACACCAGGAGGGGTAAAGGCAAACAGGTCCACTGACACGCACATGAGGTGTCCCTTTTGTTTTCCAGGGAATTGGCAACCCTAGTCAATATGCATGCGCAAGATGTCAGATTTGTTTAGTATGGTACAAAAAATAGACTTTAAACTACCTCAATGGGCGTGTATTCCTGTATTCATGTAAAAAAAAAAAAAACACTTTAAGGTGAGATAGCAATAAACCTGAAAAAACACAAAAAAGTAAATAATTAAAAAGTTTTTTGTACCTGAATAAAGGGATACAGGCCCGTTGAGGTAGTCTAAAGTGTATTTTTCATACAAAATTAAAGGGATAAACTAAAGGGATAGTCAGGTTTTGACTACGGCTATGCTGGTCTGAGCTGGTATGCTCATCTGACAGACCAACGGCTGCTGGATATAAAGTCAGAATTCAATGTTTAGAACAACTACTACAGGAAAAGAGAATAGCTATCACATAAAATCCTGCTAATCTAACTAAAATGTAATACAGACAAAAAACATGAAAAAGATCAGAAGGGCTGAACACATTTTTATTTTACATGATAAGCTATCAGCCCTGGATCCTTCTTTTGCAACAGGATGAATAGATATCAGTCGGAGCTTTATTGAGTTCATCCTCTGCTTTTATGATGGTGATAATCAGGGAGAATCCCAGAGGGATGTGGGTGAGATCCACAGACATGTCAGCCATTTCCTCTGACACCATTAGACTTCATCTCTAGGAGCAGATAGCGATCATTTTAAAACATAAACAAGAATAATGACCGCAAAAATATTAATACTGGATATAAGGGGATTGATGCTTGGATTTGGATTTCATTTCAGTTTTATTTTAACCCCAGGGGACAAAGAGTCCCTAACTTTTCTGTTCCAACAGCTTTATAGCTGGGAAGCTGTTGAATGGGGTTCAACTTATATAAAGTTAGCTTAGCATTAATCTGCAAACAAAAGTTTTCCCTCCATTTCTTTGGGGATTTCTGACGTCCAAATCTGAAAAAAACAAAATAAATACAAAAACAAACTAAATTAAGCAACCCCCTCCTACCTATCCATCCAAAGAAAAATGACTTAAAAAAAAAAAATAAATCCATCTCCCGAAAAAAAAAAAAAAAAAAAAAAAAAAAAAAAAAAACACAGACAAACAAACAATTCAAACAAAAAGGAAAAAAAAAGAAAGAATAAACAAAAAAACAAAAACAGAAAAAACTTCTGGGTGTTAGAAAGGAATGTAATCTGTCAAGTAATGATATATTTCATTGGGTAATATTTGTAGAGATTCAAAATACCACCATTGGAATAATTTTAATTAGTCAAAATTGGCATTAAATAAAAATACCAAAATTCCAATATTCTTTAAACAAAATAAGTATAAATTCAAAATCCCAATATTATCAGTTTTTAATTTGATTAGTTTGGTATTGATTCAAAATATGGCCCAATAGATCTGAAACATTAAAAAAAATTATAGGTAAACACCAGCAGTAGAAGAATTACCAGAGCTATATTATTATAAAGCTCTCAATGTATTGTGATGCGTATCGGATTGCCAATGATTCTTCAAAGAAGACTTTTTTTAATTAACAAGGTGAAAAGAAAACTTTTCCACCTAAGGAGTTCTGGATAGTAGAATTGACAGAAGAATTTCTATTTTTTTTTTTCCATCTTAAATGCAAAATGTTTAAATATTTTTTCCAATCTTTGTATAATTCCTGCTCTAAGTGGGTCGCTCTGTAAGCTAAAGGCATGTTTTACAGTCTCTACACTGTAAATAAAGATGAATCGATCACTAAATTAGTTGATGATTATTTCCATAAATGAATCCTGAATAGTCTAATTGATCTTTTCAGCTCTAGTATCAGCAAATTTTTGCCAATTTTTAACCCCTAAAGCAAACAAGGAGAAAAAAAATGTTGCAATTGTGAGAAAGTTAATTAATATACAGTAAAAGAAGAAATTTAAAAGAACCTCGGTTGTATCAGAGTGCTGTATAGGCAGATTATTTTTAATACAGAGCTAAATTCAGATATTTAAAAACAAAAGGAGGAAATAAAAGTATTAAGTTTTATTTTAAAAGCAGGAAACTTAAGTATTAATTTATATCTAAAATTAGAAGTCTAAACATATTTAAATCAGAGCAGAAACTAAAAACTGCATTTAAATCAAACTAATTTGAATTATTTTCTTAAATAAGTGGTCAAATCTCCTAATAAATATGCATAAATGTACTTAACATGCTTTTGTTTAAGAAAGGATTAAATCCCATAAATAAAGCAAGTTGAAAGGTGCAGAGGCAGAGAAGGATTCGGCCCTACATGCTAACTGACTGGTTGTTGCTGTTCTTACTGAGCAGAGCACGCGGTTCAGGAAACAGTTCCCCATAATGGTTGTTGAAGATCCGAGCGAGATCCTGAGCCAGCTCTAGGTGCTGCACCTGGTCCTCTCCTACAGGGACATGAGTGGACCTAAAATAGACAAGATTAACATTAAAAAGGAAGAAATGAAACTGAACACATTCAGAGCCTCAGCTAAAGTCTGATTCACATCAAATCATAAGTATTTGTGCACCGTCACTGTGAATGTGAAGTGAATGTGAAATATGAATAGAAATATAATGTGGGATGATTTGAATTTGTTTTAGATCAACTGGAGCAAAACTGAGAATGCAGGAGATTTTAAATGTTTTATTCACAGAGCACGGGTTGTTGTTCTTCAGAATTCAAAGAGGTAAAACTTTTTTGTTATTTTGGAAGATAGAAAAAAAAAGTCTACAATTACAAAACTGCCACAAGAGAGCTTTAGATGGACTGGAGCAAAATGGAGAATATAGGCTTATACGCCTGGATATATAAGTAGTTTGTCTACTTTATTAAAAAAATTGAAAAGTTATGTTTTTGTACATGCAAAGTTTAGAAAAAAATATTTCATTCCTCCCCAAAACTCCAAATTCACAGTTAAGATGAAGGAATACTTATGAATTAAAATGAACTTCATAGATTTAGTCTCAACAGCAACATTAAGTATACAAATAAAAGGTAAAAATATCTTAAATTGCTTACAAGTAACCTTTTAAATTCCCATATTTATCTATTTAAGTTAATTAAAATATATGAATATGGTAATTGAAGATTTAAGTTAATTTAAAAGAAAAAAGAAAATAAAAGAACAAATTATGGTTGTAAAAAATATCAATACTCTGAAACGTATTGATATTCCAAAGCTGTAGGTGGATATAATGATGATCTGGCATGGTATCAACACTAAACATAATGATGGCATATTTGAGCTGGATTTCTGGATTATTTTCACATTAAAAGAATAATAGCTCAGACAACCTTAACATACTGTCAAGTTGTACTTTTACTTTGTCTTTAGCAGGCATCTGTGATTCTGTTGAGAAATCATGCTCTAATTTAAAATTTGCAAGTTAACTAAACATTTTTAATGCCTTTAATTATTTGTCATTTTTAAAATCTCCATGGTGTCGATTATTTTCCTGGATTTCGAGCTTGATGTGTCTTTATTGCGACAACCGCAGAACAAAGAGCAAACAAAAGCCAAATGTTCATAAACAAGTCGCTCTGTAAAGTATATCTTCTAAATAAGAAATAAAAAAGTGGCAGCTTAATGAGAACGTCTGGTTAGGACGTAGAACCCTTCGGAGGGGGAGTGGAGGGTGAGGTCGGCAGGATCGGACGTAAAAACATCAGGCTATGGAAAACACGACCCCTCCCTGAGTGGGTGTGTGTTTATTCCGTTGTTTTGTCTTATTTTCCAAACCGAAGCCTCTTTAAAATGGAAGAGAGAATATCCTTTTCTGCAAAAATCTTTAATTATCTTTGATGGAGAACTGAGCAAAAAGAGAGCAAATTAAAGGTGAAGACATTTAAATAACAAACCGGTTTTTAGAACGCTGATGTGTTTTTTTCCTGTGCTTTCAATAGCAGAGGCAGAAGATCAATCAGTTGTTGAGTAAACTGTGCGCAGAGTTTTTGTGTTTTTATTTTTATAATCATAAAGTTCCTCCAGAGAAGCTTCTTCGTCCACTGGGATCATTAATTTATAATCTGTTCTCTCTCTCCAGAATGACCGTAGAGCTCATACTGAGCGAGGCAGACGCCAGGGAGGGCTGTGTTTAACCCCATGAGGGTCATCTATAAACAAAGATTTTACATTTAAACCTTTTAATCTGACTAATATGTTGACATTTTAGTACTGGAGCTAAAGATTAGGGTGATGACACATAGGCCTTCTGACCTCCAAGACTTTTGGCTTATAACAAAAAATAAAAGTGAAGAAAATAGAGTTAAAATTACACAAGCTGCTCTGGGAAAGTTAAAAGGGTTCAGATTAAAGATTTTTCTGTTTATTATTGAGAAGTGTATGAATTATTTATTTATTTTTGTTTATGAAAGACCATTTTATTTTAATTAGAGGATAATAAACATTAATATGGTTTGAAAACCTATAAAAAAAAAAAAAACGCCCGAGTCTAATTCAATCACAAACCAACTTCTGGATAAAGAGAACTCTACCTGCAAGTCTGTCGGGGTGTGAATACTTCTGGGCAAAACTCTTTTAGGTTTTCTACTGGCAGAGGGAATATCAGCATCAAATCTAGATTTCTTTTCAAACATTATGTGTGAAATATTTTACCGGTTCAAAGAAGAATGGTCTGATTTTTATTTTATTTTTTTTGATGGAAGAATCCAAAATCGGTTTTATGGAAAAGAAGGTTTGAAAACTTCTCCTTCTGCTGCTTTTATTTTGATAAAACGGCCAAGTTCATCACAACCATTTTGGTCCTTTAGAGAAATAAAAATAAACCAAAAATATTTCCTGACATTCATTCATCCAAGTTTAATTACTAAAATAAACAGAGAAAAGCAGTAAAACTGAATTAAGTCCTGGCGTGCAGTTGGTTAGCGCACATGACCTCCATGTATGGAGGCCTTAGTCCTCGACTGACCCGGGTTCCAATCCGGCCTGTGGACCTTTCCCGCCTGTCTCTCCCCCCCTCTCTCATACTCCCTTCCTGTCAGCCTACTGTCAGAAAACGAGCCACTAGTGCCGTAAAAAAAAACTAAAAAAACAAAAACAACAACAAAAAAAACACTATATTGAGTCCAAACTTTTTTTTTTATTTGTTCCTTTATTTTTTTTCTCTGTATTCGATTAAACACAGACAACCGTTTTGGCTTGAACATTAAAAGAATAAATTGTCTTATCTAGCGCAGGATGGCTGCAGATGTCGGTTCATTCTAACAAAAACAAATTTTACAAACTCTGCTTTCAGCAACAGGCTGTTTTTCTGAACCTGTTTCATTCAAAGCAATCCTTCTAACTAGTCTGTCAAGTTTTCTACTTTTCCTGACTTCACAGATTTAGGTATCCAATGATTTAACGGGTTGTAGCTCAAATGAAAGTTAAACTCACATTAGCTGTAGAGAATAGAAGTAATGATGCTTGATTTAAAATAATTGGTGACAAACCAGAAGGGAAGATCTTACTTGTAGAGCAGGATGTCGGCAGCCTGCAGGACCGGATACGTGTAGAGTCCAACGCTGCCCTCGTTCTTCTGCTTGCTCTTCATCTTCATCAAATTGGAAAAAAGTGAGGAATAAGAAAAGAGAGAACAAGTGGACTTTCTTTCTTTCCAATTTTACAAAGAATCCTTTTCACTTTTACGACCCTCAGCTCTGATGCGAAAGCGTGAAGCGTGACTTGATGAGCCGTGTCTGACATCGGCTCATCTGCTGAATAAACAAAAGGTGTTTTCTATTAACAGGGAGCAGCAGGGAGGCTGCAGCTCTCCCACTTTATTAATACAGGAGGACTGGGATAGACCTGGGACTTTGTGATTTTAAAACTCTGGCAGGTTAATTAAAATGTAAGAATAAAGCAGACGGTGGTAACCCAGGAAATTAAAAAACACAGTCAGGCTGAGACGTGGCAACAATTACAGCAACATGAATCTGGACCTGGAGGGAGGCAGGAAGATCCGAGTCGTAAAGCTGTGCAGAGCACCAGGGACAGACATGAAATATGCATCTAAAGCTATAAAACTATAAATAGAAATAATGAACAGTTTGCGTCATGGATGGATTTTTTCCTACATTATATTATATAAAAAGAGAGAAAACTATGCTGCTGGTTTTGATATAAAGCTGTTCCTGTTGCTGACACAAATAAACCCGCCCGTAAATGACGTTTCACTCTATTGTAGCATTTTCTAGGTGGTGACAGTCTAAGATCGACAGTCAGGAATATGTGAGTTTTTTTTCCTACTTTTTTTTAACATCTGCAAATAACTTCGACTACCGGTTGGTTCGAAAAAACTCGTGACTGTGGCTTCAATGACCTGCGCTCATATTTACATGCTTCACTGTTTGTGAACTGAGCTTTTTTACAGTTTGGCTAAATCAAGTCCATCAAATGTAATGCTGGGCGATTGAATAAAGCTTTTACTTTTTAAAAGTTCACTAAATAACACAGAAAACATGTCTTTAATTAACAATAAGGCTGACTTTCTACTTTAGTTCAATTCAAGCGTCACTCCAGAAACTGCTGGGTAATATTTCATTTGAAATGCGGGTTTTGTTCTGCAAAGACCAGAAGAAGCCAGATGTGCCGACATCGTACCTTCAAACACTGAAATAAACAACAACCTGATCAAACTTTAGTGAAAACAATAAATGATAAGATGCTCATTTAATCATTTTAGGACCAGCAGCTTGAGTTAACGACTCTAGTTAACATTAAAACATGTTAATTTTTCTACTGAAGACATCCTCTTAATCTGAGATCTGTGGTTAATTTAAGCAGTTGCTGCTAAAACATTGATACTTTGGTCAATATTTAGACATTTTTTTACTTTACTAGTACATTTTTAACAATCAAATATCAGCACAAAAACATTGTTCATTTTATACAGTTTTATATTTAATGGCTTGTCTATAAAAGTGTTAATAGAGACTAAAGTGTTGTTTTCTTCTAATTAATCTGATTATTTTCCTGGAATAAAAACAACAACAAAAATAAATTTGATTTAACTTACATAGTATTTGCACAACCCAGAGTATTAATAATTTTTTTCATACCAGGACTGGGTTAGGAAGTAAGCTAAACAGGGTTGTTTTGAACCAAGTATAAATAGTTATAAACGGTTCATAATATGCTGATAGATTATTCAGTCAAGAAAAGGAAGATGAGACAGAAATGAATGAAGTGAAACAGATGCAGGGGGGGGTCTAACCTTCCACTGCGGTAGGTGGCGTAGCCGGGGCATGCTGGTCAGGCAGCCGAGGATCCAGCTGAGCTCTGCATGTTCAGACACCTGCAGGAAGGAGAGACATTTACAGAAAATCACCAACCAGCTGTTAATAAATCATTAAGCTAAAATACTAAACATTTTCCGTTGCACAGACACTCTGCCTCAGTTAGATTTATAATATATAAACATTTGTGACAATTAATTATTTAATCAATAGATCAGAATCAACAAGCACGGATTACTCATCCGACTCGAGGAGGACGTTTCTTTCTGCATTTATACCTTTTACTCTGATTTTTTACAATATAACAAATAATCACAAACTCACATCATGGCTACTTAATATGCATTTTATGATTTCAATTTATCAAGGAATTCAGAAGATAAACATCAGAAATTAAACAAATAAGGAGCCTGCAGGGGAGCTGCTGTAAAGCTGGAAGGAAAGCTGGTTGTCCTGGGGCCCCCCGGTGGTGAGGGATAGTATTGCACCCTCAGATGGTCCACAGGTGCAGCCTGTCACACCTGTCCTCACCTTCTGGCCAAGTTTAAAATTAAATAATGAACATTCTGATTAACATGATAATGACCGCTATATTCAGGCATGTTTTTTATATTGAATTTAAAATTCAAGAAAATGTATTTATATTAGCTAAAAGATTATTATAAATAAAGTCCATGCGTTATAAAATTAAACAGCTTTGTTTTTATTATTATTTTACCATCTTTGCTGTGAAAACAAGATGTTTACTTTTATTTCCACAGACTTTTGGGGCCTTAAAGAACATCAGCATGAAAGTCAAACACAAATTCAATATTATTAAATGTAAAATAAATCGACAATATAAAAAAAGACAGAAAATAGTAACACCTCCCCAGATTACAACAATTAATAAAAAATATTCAAAAAAGATAACTTTTACTTTCTGCAGAGATTTATGAGTCCTGTTTTATTATTCTAAAGAAAATAAATGAGTAGAAATTGAGTTTTTAGTTAAAAATTACTCAAAGCAGATCTTAGTCTATGCAACATATTGTTCAAATTGTTGATATTTAATATTGATCACTGAAACTGCTGCTTCTATAGACGTTTCCACAACATCCAATTCAACCTTTTTTTATATAGTACTTTTAAACCAACAGGAACAAAGTGCTGCACAAAATGTGAGATACAAACACTGTTAAATGCAGCAAAAAGGTAAAAACACCATGGAAAATATAATAGAGAACATAAAATAAACTAACACCAACATCCTTTTGAGTATTAAACACCAGAGAGAAAAGAGGAGACTTTAAAAAACGGTCCGCCTGCCTGATATGCAGCAGCATGTTCCAGAGTTTGGGACCAGCTACAGAGGGTTAACTGATTAGCTGACCTAAGAGAATGAAGGTGCACATTATGATGTAGGACATCAGAGATATATGGTGCATATAAAGACTTAAAACTGAGTTAAATAACTAAAAAATGAATCCTGGCCGCTCACACCGAGCCTGTTTCTGCTGGAGGTTTTTTCCTGTTAAAAGGGAGTTTTTCCTCTCCACTGTCGCTACAAACATTTTTAGTGTGAGGGATTGCCTTCCAGTCAATGAGTCGATGCAAGCAACTGGTTTTCCTTAGGAAACTTTGAATCAATTTGACTGTATGATCTGGTGAACTGAAAAGTGCATTGAGATGACGTGTTGTGACATGGCGCTATATAAATAAAATTAATTGAATTAAATCCTCAAATTAATTGGCAGCCAGTGTAGTGGACTTAAAACTGGGGAGATCTGGTCAAACTTGCGTGTCCCAGTTAAAAGTTGTGCAGCAGTAATTAGAGCTGTCTGTAGACGGGCAACTAAAGATCCAGTAACACCAAAATAAAGTGCATTACGGTAATCTAGCAGAGATGCATTAGAAAACGCTGCAGATTCTCTTCGCTGATGCAAAAAAAAAAAGGCTCAATGGAGACATGGACACAGTAACTAATAAACCTGTCTGATGTGATGTGCCGTGTGAGAAAGAAGCTTTTTCAACAGCTGAAAATTAAGCTAGCTGTGAAATATGGGAAAAGAGTTGGCTTATAGAGGCTCAATGTTAGTTTAATGTTCAATCTTAACCAAATACGTTGTAGGTTCTGTGCAGTGATGATAATGATTCTCATTTAAGTTTAATGTTAATGTAACCTTAAGTCTAGTTAGCAGCAGTCAGAGTTTGAAACTGGTTGAATGGTTATAAAGTTGGGGGTTAGAAACTCACACTGTAACCGTCCAAAGAGGAAAGAGGGTTAAATGGAAACTAAGATGACACATTTCCCTACTGAGGACATTAAGCTCTGGATGAAAATTAAGATTCTTAATTAAAACTTTCACATTAAAAGTTTATTACATTTTCTAAGTCACCACTAGATTCATAAAAGCTGTAAAAAAAAAAAAAATCTGAATATCAAGTTAAAATAATATAGACTTCAACGTTTGGCCTAAAATTTCAATTTTGAGTTTTTTCTAAATGTCTTTTTTTCTTAAAGCTTGATTTTTTTTTTTTTTTTTCATGGATGCTTGCTTAATCGCCATCTAATTACGTTTTTTCTCTCTCCTGACAGAAACAACTTAATTAGAAGTTAATTATTAGCTGGTGCTGCAGACTGACAAGAGATGGAACATATGTCAATAAATACACAAAAAAAAATAAATAAATAAATAAAAAAACATAATAAAGACTGAGAGGTGATTAAACTTGGCGTATGAACAGAATGCACCATGGCAGTTCATTTCAGCGATTAACTTATCATGCAGCCGTTGCAACAGCTCATTAAGGCTATAAAGAAGGAATCTTGGCCGTCTCTCCACGGTCCATTCCCTTTTCTGCTAAATACTTCTATAAAACACGTATCAGAGAGGCAAGTCCATTAATCAGCAGACCCACAAGTCCTCCGAGTTCATCCACTCGTTGTTTTTTTCAATGAAGCTGAGTGTTTTCTTTGGGCGGCCGTCGTATTTTTACATGTGGAGCAGGCGTGTTCGACACAGGGGTCGCGTCGCTGCCAAGTTATGTGGCACGAAGCTAAGCGGGAATAAAAATAGGACTGGATGTGTGTGCAGAGGAGGAGGGGGAGGTAAAGAAACACAGATGGGCTGAACTTAACACAGACACACACATGCGTACCAACTTCCAAAGCTGTAAGAAAAGAAAACACATCCAGAGTCAGGAGGAGAACAGAACAGCTGTTCTGGTTCTTGCTTTCTCTCCGAACATCAACCTGAAATCTGGATCCTGCCGAAGTGCAGCAAACATTAGCGCTGCTGTTATTCCACATCCTCAATGTGGCTAAAGTGAGGCTCAACAGTGGTTTACATGGCAGTTTGTTTTTTTGCACTTTCCACAAATTAGCAGCAGCGGCGGCGGAGTAACGACCAGCAGCAAATGGACCACAGATAGCTGTGGTTGGCATGTCAGAGGGTGAACGACAGAGCCAACGGCCAACATTAACAGTTTCTATTGGATAAAATAAACAGAGGAGTGAAGAAAACGAGTGAAATAAAACTGTAGATGGACTTTATTGACACAGAGTTAATGGGTGATGTAACAGGAGAGTTTTTCCTGTAATGATGCATCTAAGAGGAACAACAGAACAGACGTGTTGATCATATGCGAGTTAAAATGGTCCTGCACCTCTGTTTCAACAGTCCATCTAGGTTTTACAATCATGAACTAAAGCAAAC
>NW_015151175.1:303281-313668 GCF_000732505.1 Cyprinodon variegatus
AAAATTACCGGCCTCTCTCATCTTTTTAAGTGGGAGAACTTGCACTATTGGTGGCTGACTAAATACTTTTTTGCCCCACTGTATGCCGGATGTCCCAGAATCTCCTAAAACGCTGGCATAAGCTGAACTTTCTATGTATTTTTTCAATGTTGGGCGTAACATAGAGTACTCATAACGAGTTCAGAGGGTATGTCCAACGACAGCCTAGCCTATGCATAACGCACAACAACACAAGCCAGTGTCCTGAGGGGGGCAGCAATGTGCCGGGAGCCGCCCGCTTATGAGTAACACTTAACATATGTCAGCGATCAAAGAACTTAGCTGTAACTTGTGGCCCTCGTATGAGCATATGCTGGCACTTGCCGTATGTTGACGTGTGCCAGGGTGCTTCAGTGTATTCACTGTGCTCATAACTTATACAAAACGTTCCCATAACTTATCCAACATATGTCAGTGTTTTTTTTTTACCAGACTTTCCATATATCAGGCATATGCTGGCTAAATCATCGAGGTGTGACAGGGGCTTTAGTTTCATCGCCGTGAACTTAGCGACTTTGTCGTTATATAGGGATATTAGTTTGTTTTTGTTTCAAAAAAGCCACTAGTGATAAATCTAGTGCCTTTTTTTTCTGTTTTTGGAAATGACACATAAAAGCACAGATTGATATCTGCTGATATGTACATGCGTTGGCGGATTCTTGGCAGTGCCTTAGGGTTACTTAACGCACATGCATCGCTGCACCCTCCATTTTGCCATCCACCGTTAATGTTTGATTTTTAATCAATGTTCAAATTGAGGCTTGTGTAAAATTTGCAAGCACTGTGTCATGTTTATCATGTAAATCAAGGAGGAGAAAGCGTTAAAAAAAAATCTGCAAAAAAACAAAACAAAACATTTTTAAAGCATTAATTCCCCAAAGCATGATGCTTCCACCCCCATGCTTCATAGTATCTACAGTGGTCCTGCGATGCAGCTCTGTAAAATCTCTCTTCCCAGCCTTCTGCAGGTTGCCAGTTTTCCTCCTGGTCCCCATCTGTGTAGTTTTGGTCATGGTTGAGTCTGTTAACTGTTTGAGGCTGTAGATAGGTGTGTTTTATACGGCTAATGAGCTCAAACAGGAGACATTGATACAGGTAATGAATGGAGAACAGAAGAGCTTCTTAAATAACACGTTAAAGGTCTGAAACGGGCAGTTATTTCCAGATAAATGCTTGGAAAACCCTATATTGTGATTTCCTGGTTTATTTGCCAACATTTTGTCTCTGATAGCCGATGTAGACAAATTATTAAAACTACAGACCTCTCTCCTCTTCCTATTTTGACCCACTGCACCTTTTGGTTTCATAATCCAAGAAAAACATTTAAACCTCTGGGTAGAATAACTTCCATCTTAATGTGACCATTAAACAAAAACTTCTAATAAAACTTTCCTTTTTCCATTAGAAAGTTTTATTTTCCTGGAGATTAATCTGCAAACATAACTCCAGTCCACACTATACTCCCATGTGGTGCTGCCATTACAGAGAAATTTGAAATGAATCCCAAAATGGCTCAAATGAGGCGTTTGGTCTGTAATGCATTTATTAAACTGTACAGCTATTATGTTATTTAACTGTAAATAAAGAAAATTGAGTTTCAAAAAAATATATATTCCTGCAAATATTTTATGTTAGGGTCTGTTCCTTAATGGAAGATACATGCCTGTGTATTATGTGATGGAGACGCTGAGTCGACAGAACATATTTATTATAACTGTGTGTGCTGTAAAACATTATTGGATGATGGTCACTACCAGTTTGTTTTTTCCATAATACCAAAATTTGCTAAAAACTAAAATTATCTTTAGGACGCTGAAAAGAAAAGAACCTTAAAATGATACTGAATGGTATATCTTATATGGGTAAATCTTTTCATGTCTCAAATGTTTCTTAAAAACAAAACCATCTTTCCCATCATTTTATCAGTAAATCCAGCTCTTTTTTCATTTGTAAAGTTCACAGACAAACAACAAGATGAGGAACTCTAAGACATGTTCAATGAATAGAAACTTGAAAAATACTAAATTATAATACATTTTCCCATTTGTTTTTTTTTTACTAGTCTTTTTTTGTTGCAGTAGGTTTGTGTCCTTATCGCATCAAAAAACAAATATAAGAATATTCCTCATGTCGGGAGTGGTGGCCTAGTGGTTAGGGCATCGAGCTTGAAATCCTGAGGTTCTGAGTTCGAGTCCTACTCCCACAGACTGCCACTCTGGGTCCCTGAGCAAGACCCTTAACCCCACACAGCTCCCTGGGCGCCCCACAATGGCAGCCCACTGATCCCCAAGGGGATGGGTTAAATGCAGAGGTAAATTTCTCCAGTTTTAGATCAATAAAGTTAAATTATTATTATTATTAAAATGTCTGATATCAGCATGTTTTAGAAACCATCCGCTTCTGTGTCTGTAACCGATTGGTTGATAACAAATGGGTCAGTAGTTCTCTTTACTATTGTTGACTACTTTATCAAAGCCTTTCATAACTTTCCAAAACATAAAATGAGTAAAAAAAAAAAAAAAAAAGGTCTGAATTATGCTGATATCGTATCAGGTCAATATCAGCAGGGGTGTCAAACCTGTTTTTATATCATCCACTTGGGTTTATTATAAATCATTTAACTTGCTTAAATGTAATTATTGACTTTATTATTTCATTTATAAAGAGCAAAAAGCTCTGTTGCTATAACTTTACTCCCCTTTATTTTACTGTTTTAGCCACTAACTACAGTTTAGAGGAACATAAGCCTCTATTTTATAATATATCCTTTTCCTTTTTGCTTGAGGGATAAATTGAATTTCAGAAATATGTTGTATGGAGACGTTAAAACAATGCAGGACAGGCTGCTCACAAACATAAGACTAGGGATGTCTATACTTATAAACTATATATTTTTAATTCAGCATATTCAAAAACAATATTTAGTTCTTTGTGTATTGAAAAGATCCTTAGATCCTCTTGATAAAAGAAAAACCTGAAACTTTTAGGCGAAAAGGTGCTTATTAATTAACGGATCCATGAGTTTAATTAAATCCTTATTTCTAATGATTTCAAAAAATTTTAAATGAGCACAGAATCTCTCTCCATCATCTAGCAGTTATTTGTCTTTGGACAAAATGACAACAGAAATGTTTGCATAGAGTTTCCATCTGACCTAACAACCTAAAGATGTGCCTGCAACCAGTTTCCGGTTTGATAAATCACTTCGAAGGCAGAAACAGTTTTATTTGACCTACAAATTTGCCCAATTTTGTTTATTAAAATATTGTCTGCATATTCATGAAGACACACAAGCAAAAGAGTTTGGCAGGCGCTTTGCACCATGCATGAGGATCTGCTGTGCGTAGTTTTAAAGCAAGCACATATTTTGTAGATCAAAGTCTTAGTAACTGTAACAACAAAAAACTAAAAAAACCTGGGACTGCTGAAACAGAATCGCCTTTTCCGGGTTGATTCCACAGGCTAGCAAGCTTGCTGCCATGTCCAGGATGTTGTTCCTGAGCTGGTCTGGATCCTGAGGCTGAGTTATGGAGTGCAGGTCCACTATGCTGTAGAGCACAGAGGGGTACCGGTTCTGCAGGGCCACCCAGTTTTCCAGGGCTCCCAAGTAGTTGCCCAAATGCGGCACGCCGGTTGGCTGGATCCCTGAGAAAACACGAGCACTTCCAGGATCCTCCTGGAAAAGAGAAGAGAATCAAGAGGAGTGTTAGTTGGGAAGTTAAAGCTGGACGCAGTGTGAATGAAATTCAGGATCTTGGGTTATTCTACCAAATAAAGACTCCGGAGATTTTTCCAGTGTGCTTAAAGTTAACTTGATTTTATTTTTCTTCTTAAAGAAAAGCTCCAAAGATACCATTGTAAAAAGGATAGGTTTTATTTTTGCACCAGTAGGTCAATTTCCAAAAACAAACTTCCCACCCAAGAAGCAGAATTTTAAAAATAACACAGTCAAATTTAGTCATTTCAGATTTTGCTTTCCAGATTTTTTTTCTTTTGCTACTTTTTCCTTTTTTCTGCTTATTTTTTTCGACAGATAAAAAAAAAGAATTCTATGTATTTAAATTGTATTTTCCAAAGTTAATCCTTTTCAAATTTTGATTCATAGATCACATTCTCTTCACTTCAAACCCAATAAGAATGCGCCGAGCCTGATATGCTGCGTTTAAACCTGTCTACCATACGCTTAACTCTGAGCGTATGGCAGTGCTATGCCCCGCGCTGGATGTGCTATGCCTGTCATCACAAGTTACAGCCATGTAGTTTTGCTGTTAAATGTCAATGGGCTAAAAACTGAAAATCTGCCTTTTGGTCATTTTCCACCTTAAATTTCCAGTGGCCGAATTTTCGCTGCGTCCCTACGAAAAGGTAATGGAAATGCTTGTAAAGCGTGCTAACTGGAGTGGAGCCACGCTATATAGAGGCTTTCTAAAACAAGTGATGTCAGGATAAAGGTTTAGTCAAAGGAGGGATATTTAAATGGACTTTAACTCATTCTGTCCCCACCAGTGGTCGCCTCTTTTTTCTGTTTACCTTAATTTTATGACACCTCATCTGTTTTCTACAGTCTTTAAAGTTGACTGAGTCATTAGAAAGTGTTTAATTTTGCAGTTGCTGGGAAGTTGTGAAGGATGAGGCGTGTGCATGGCTTCACATACACAGTTGTTTGTATGCAAGAAACCCTTTCCGGTTTTGGTAGTAGATACTCTTTCTGGGAACTATTTTATCTAATGGTTTTTAAATTCTTGGAACAATAAAAACCCTGATTTATTGCTGCAGTGTTAGATGGCAGCATTCACTTGGTTTTACATTTCCTAACAGAATTAACACTGAGAAGTTCATGCTACACAGCGTTGTGTGACGTGTTCCCAGAGGCCTCAGCTTTTCTCCTACTGCCAACTGACTGAGCTTATTGAAACGCGATGAAAGCTGCAGTTGATCTGAAAAATCAATCACACCAAAGGTTAGAATAAAAGGTGTTTCATATATTTTAATTTTCAGCAGAATCCACATCAGGTTTTTCAATTTAAAAATAGAAAACATGCAGAGATTACCAATTTCCCCTCAGATACAAAGCTACCATAAACACTAATTAAAGAACAGTTTAGTCTGCTGTGGATTTGCATTGTTTAGTTGTCCTTCACAGCAGAGACGTCTTTAATAACTGCTCTTTCCAAAGCCGCGGGATCTCAACGTTATCGGCTTAAATCTGACTGTTGATCATATGTTCCCCAGCTGCACTTCCCAAGGTTATCATCACCAACCACTAAAACCTAAAGCTTTCAAAGGAAATCCTCTTCGCCGACTGCTGAGAAACGGGTTATCTTGACAGCCTGCTGAGCTCCATCACCTCCAATCAGGCTAAAAAGAAGGACAGGCTCAGCACAGCGTCTCTGATCAGATAAAAGCCTCCACACCTCAGAGCACAGAGGGCTCAGGTAACAACACCTTTGAGGCCAACATGGTCCACAACACCCCCATCTACTGGCCTGCGGGAGAGGATTTCTCCCCAGCCAGTAAGAGGCAGGCAGGAAGGAACTAGGTGCTTATGTCATTACTGAAAGGGTAATTGCACTGGAGTGCCATTGATGCTAAGAGCCTCTTAAGAGGTGTCGGGATTGATTTGGGTGTGGACTGGGCCCTGTGCCTGGCTCATGTGTGTTCTCACCTCAGACTGAAACACGTAACCCATGTTCCCCCTGCGCCTTGTGGCCCCGGGGAGGCCATTAGCCACCCAGACATGGTAATGGTGTCATTTGAACCAATTGAGTGTCAAATAAGAGTCAACGGCATGACTTACTGGCCACTGGGCAATCAGGACCTATCACACACAAAGACTACCTCACCAGACACCTGAGTGTTAGCGCTGGTGTCCAACAGCTACAGGAACATGTGCTTCAATAGCTGTTGGAGGAAAAAGAAATAAATCTGCTACGGCACGATGACAGACCAGATGGAGAATGTTGTAAAGCAATTTATATTTGTAATGAATCCTATACTGCAAAGGTAAAGAAAAACATCAGCAACTAATACACTTTAGATTAATTTACCCCCGTGAAATTGTTTTACCTTTGAAATACTTTCAGGGCGGAAAAAAAAGAATAAAAATCACAAACACTTAATATGAATACTTTTGTCTTTAATGCAACAAACGGGTTCAAACAGACAAAAAAGGAACAAACTTTGACTTAAAATTTACTATATCAAATAATAACAAAAATTGATTTATCATTCAAAGAAAGGATTTTTAAAGAAACTTTATGAGTATAAATGGTCAGATTTACCAACATATTCAAAGTTTTTCAGATGTACTCATCTGTGATTAAACACAAAGATGATTTAATCGAATTGCACTAGCAGCTCTTCTGGCATCTTGTATATATGTTTATGTTTATGCATTAAGCAGAAAAAAATTTCAAATTTTTCTGGTTTGCCTTTTTTTTTACCCCCCCTCTCCCCAAAAATAAAAACAATCCAAGTCCAGTGCAAATCTATGATTTTTTGTTATCCATTTTCATCAAGGTCACTGAAAACATTCACACCCAGAATGGAACATCCTTTGTCAATTTTCAAGGCTACATTTATCCTTCCCTTTCACAGCAGCAGTTCACTCTTTATTTGAACAACGTTGAGGTTTTACTTAAAGGAATAGTACACCCAAAACATGATTAGCCTTCATTTTCTACTCACCCCCATGCTGAACAACACTCTGGAGTACTTTTTTGATATCTCAAATGCATCTGGAGATCTGGGAGGCTTCTTGCTGTCTGCTGACATTCAAATAATGGAGGTCTATGGCGCCCGAGACAGAAAGGTCCATAAAAGTCCACAAAAAACGTGTCAATATTCCTCCATACTGCTCGTCCAATGTATTCCAAGTGTCCTGAGTGGGTAGCGTCCATAATTTACTCGAAACAAAGTCATTTAGAATGTTTTTAGAGCATAAACAGTAGTGTACAGGATTTCCTAAAAGCGCGCGCCTGCGAGTTCACGAGCCTACGGAAACCAGGGCAGACCAAACCAGATGAAAGTGCGCATTCACCTCGGCAAAGAACTCATGCTCTTCCTCAACACTGAAGTCCTCAGACATTTTTCTTTCGTTGTTTCTTTCTTTGCACAGGTAAACAGCACATTTCTTCTTCTACGCTTGCATTATCAAGAGCAGACGCTGAATGCGCACTTTCATCTGGCTTGGTCTGCCTCAGTTTCCGTAGGCTCGTGAACTCGCAGGCGCAGAAATGACTTCGTTTCGAGTAAATTATGGACGCTACCAACTCAGGACACTTGGAATACATTGGACGAGCAGTATGGAGGAATAATGACATGTTTTTGTGGACTTTTATGGACCTTTCTGCCTCGGGCACCATAGACCTCCATTATTTGAATGTCAGCAGACAGCAAGAAGCCTCCCAGATCTCCAGATGCATTTGAGATATCAAAAAAGTACTCCAGAGTGTTGTTCAGCATGGGGGTGAGTAGAAAATGAAGGCTAATCATGTTTTGGGTGTACTATTCCTTTAAACAAAAGTTCTCCAAAATATTTGTGTCCTTCATGAAAACCCATTAAAATGCACAGTAAAGGTTTTACATGCAATGTTATTGATCTTAGCTGTCGATTAAATAAACTATGGTTGGCTACACAAATAAGTATAATAAGTATAAAAAAACCCTTATTGTCTCAAAATGGGGAAATTCTGGTGTTAACAGCAGCAAAAAGGTTATAGAATAAATGCTCCATGTGGACCTTAAAAGAGTGTATAAAATAACACAATAGTGAGGAGTTAAACAAATGTAAAATATAAAATACTGTACTATTAAGTGTTTTAAAAAATATATAAATACTGTGCACCTGGACAATACACAACCAATAAGCGGCTGTGTGCAAATTGACAGCAGCATGTTATTTAACTGACTAAGATAGAAACTGCAAAATCAGGTGGTGGTATTAGAGTCTTCCAGCTGCTGGGAGGAAGGATCTGTGATAACGCTTCCTGGTGCATTTAGGGTCCAGCCGTCTGTCACTGAAGGAGCTCTTCAGTTCTGAACTGCTTCATGCATGGAGTGGGAGACATTATGCAACAGAGATGTTAATTTAGTTAGGATCCTTTCGTTTCTCACCTCCTGCATTGAATCCAGAGGGTATTCAATCACAGAGCTGGCCTTCCTGATGTGCCTCTTTCTTTCAGCTGTAGATAAACCACTAAAGCTACAGATAAGCCACTAACTAATATCAATTGACATAAAGAGAAAAATACTTTTAAATAGCTGCAAACTGATTAGAAACATTAATGTCTGTGTTCAACTATAAAAAAAAAAAGAGTTCAAGCCTCACTTTCCTCAGTGTAAACAATGACGCTAACATTAGCTTAGTTATACAACGTTTCAGATTTTATATTAATCTTAATCTTAGAGTATATTTATACTGCTGTCAGAATTAATGATTGTGTCAAATAAAGTTATTTAAGGATGACTTTAATTAACCAATTTTTAACTCTTATTGGGAACAGTGATTAGGTTAAAAGTGATTTGCTAATATCTGCCACAATCTGATTCATGCCGCTGTCATAAACTCCTTTCTTTGTGTGCAACAAAAAATACAGTACATCTGGGTCACCCTGGTTTTTCTCAACCTTATTAAAATGAGCTTACTAAATTAAAATTAAATTGTGTGAAAGTTAAGCATTATTTTATTTCCTGAGAGAATAAATGCGCTTGCATCCTTCTTGTTTTATCATTCGTCTGCGCCCGATCTGTCCACGAAATGGGATCCTACCCAACTTGTGACAACTAATTGTTTTCAGCTTTTAAATTTTACAAAAGTTTTGTAAGCTTAGGTTGTTTTATTCCTTTTGTTGTACTTTATCAGTAAATAATGCATAATCTAAAGACAGACACACAACTAAAATACAGATAAAGACCCCTCCGAGCATCTGCAAATATGACGTCAGAAAAGCAATATAGCAGATTAAATGTAACATATGTTGTTAAATATTTTTCTAAGTTGTAGTTTAGCATTATTTGATGATTTAAGGATAGAAATAAGTACTTTCAGTACTGTAATTACATTATTAAGACCTGGTTAAATTTCTGGTTGCACGTGCAAATGAGCTGATGGTAGGGATTGCGCTTAAGTATTTTTCCAATAAATAGACAGAAAGGACGGTTAATTTTGAAACAATGAGCAGGATTCAGCATGTGCATATCAATGCAACATTCTTGATTTTTCTCTTTTTTCATATAATCAGCTGTTAGTAAGCAATAAGGATTTTAGATTGCTCTTTTTCTATTCAAAGAAATTTCAAAACAACGTGTAACTTGAAGATTACTGAACTTCATTCACATTGAGCGTCCAGCAAGGGAAGATATTTTTTCACAAAACTGTTAAGAACAGAAAACTGAGATGAAAGCTCTAGATGAAGAGGTCTTTAAAGTTATTGCAGTTCACTCTGAGGGGCACCTGGATGCCTGTACTAAGTTTCATGGCAATCCATCAAACGGTAACTGAGACAGGCACAGAAAAGTCTCCAAAGTCAGACTTTGTGATACTGCAAGAAAAGGCTTTAGTCAGGAGCAGTGACTATGGCGTATTGACAAAGCAACATGTAAGCAGGCGACCAATCCAACACAGACACGGCACAAACTGTCTTTCAGGAGTTTCTTCTCAGACGGACACCTTCTAGTCAAACATAACAGACAAAAATGCCGTTTTACGATCCGATTTTGGACAAGCGTGACGCGGCACCACTGCAGAGGTGACGAAAGCCTTCTTCATCCATGTCTGCCATATGTTGGAGACATTAGGCACCACGTGCATGTGACATCAGCACCGACAGCTAGAAGGTTATGTACACTAAAAGGCCATGTTTTCCCACTTGCAGTTCTTTTCCTGGAATGGACGTTTGTTTGCCGGTGTGTGTGGTAATATCCGCTGGGATGGAGGTCGAGTGCAAACATAGACGCTGGTCCACACACGTGTTGTAGTCTTAGCCTGCATCAACATTAAGGGAGTTGTGAAGGTGTCTGTTCATAAGAATTTGACAGCTCATATTATGGTCTGGCAGCAGTGGAAAGAAATGACAGCCAGTTGAAAAGAGAAACACGACCATATTCTTCACATCAGCTGTGATATTTAAAAAACTCATCTTAGTTCTGGCTTATCAGCCCAGTCTAACTGGGGACAGAAAATGTCCTATTTTTTCTATTTTAAAGAGATGATAATCCCCGTTGCTAAAGAAATATTTTTACTTTAATCTACAATGAAATCTTAAAAAGAGGCAGTTGTGAAGCTATATTTCTGGCCAATTTCTGATCTTTAGCCAACTCCAATTTCTGTTTAGCTCTACTGTAACCA
>NW_015151175.1:314573-315909 GCF_000732505.1 Cyprinodon variegatus
ATCGAGTATCGAATATTTTCCTTAGTATCGGTATCGAGATGAAAAGTTTAGTATCGTGACAACCCTATAGACAAGTATGTATATGTCCTTGCTAATACTGGTGTTAGCAATGCTTTTAAGCCTTATTCTTACAGATTTACTTTTACCTTGGGACCAAATCGTAATTGTAATAACTCGATTAGATGTCTGTGTCGTTAATCCTACATGTATCAGCCATAAAAGTAATTTTTAATGTAAAAATTCCCCTGGGAATGACTGAGTATACTTTGGGACAGGACTACTACTCTTTGAAAATAGCCGGAAGAGGACTCACTGGAACTTGATAAAATAAAACATAAAATAAAAAAAGTATTTTGGGTCCGCCTTAAACCACACAGAGCTATGAGTTTTCCACGAGGCATAACACACATTCTGAGTTTATTTGGTAGCTGCATCAATAGCCACCATCTGGCTTTCTGTTAGTTCAGAGTTACTGTTAGTAGATGGTGCCATGTATCCTCATGTCAGATAAGCATGCCTGGTGCTGGAGTTCTATTACAAAGTACTATCAAAACATTATCAGGATGGATGCTTGGAATAAAAAGCCTTATTTTATCCTAATCAACTCTATTTTAGTATATTTGCTGACCAAAAGATAACATCATTAAATATACTGTACGATATTCTCAATCTTTGTACTCAGCTACAGCTCAAATTGTACAACGGCACTGCAGGGTTTAAAAGTTCACACTGTTCGCTCTTACACTGTGAGATGTAATCTAACTACTAACACTGTACGAACACACGTCGGACTCAGCACCAAGTCATAGCGCTGGTCGGACTCCACAATCTCAAAGAAGAAGAATTCTCCTGTTTACATTTGTGCATTGCACAAGGTTCAGGAAGAGCAGCCCATGGATGCTTGTAGGTCTACTTCAAAAGCAGGATTTGCCCACAAACATCTCCTGAGGGCCGACTGAATTTTGAACATGTTTGATTTTCTGCAGACCTTACGATTACTGATCGGGAGGTGGTTGTGAGGCTAGTCACCCACCTTTATCCCCTGAATACTACACGACGTAGGACACACAATGGGGCTGAAACTTGGCCACGTTGCTAAAAAGTCTAGCACGACTGGAGAGTTGTTCCAAAACGGGCAAAAACTCGTCAGTATAACACTTCACTAGCATTTTATACCAACAAACAACACCGCTATCGTTGCTAAACAGCTATTTATTTTTACCACATGCTGTCAAAATCTCAAACTCAGTAGGCTTAAAGACTATGGATGCACAATATAATCGGCCCCCTATCGGTATCGGCCTGTATCGGCCTTAAAACTGAATATCGGCCACCC
>NW_015151175.1:315919-327049 GCF_000732505.1 Cyprinodon variegatus
CTTTTATTTTTTCTCAAGCTGCAGTTAAATATAAGGTTTTCTGTGTATATTCACCATAACCACATCATGTGACCGGGATTACATCACTGCGCATGCGTGCAATTGGTCAACAAGCCAAAGCAATGAAAGTGTGTGAGTGTAGAACTCTCAGTATTGTTGCCAAAAAAAATGAAAACTTCAAGATAAAAGAGGTTTGATTACCAAAGGGCTAAAGCTCGAGTAGCAGTGGGAAACGAGTCTTACCGCAGGAGTTCACTAAAGCTGGACCTACAGCTAAGGAAACATTCTGTTGTTGCTGTGAAGTTGATAGACAAGTAAGTATATGTCCTTGCTAATACTGGTGTTAGCAATGCTTTTAAGCCTTATTCTGACAGATTTACTCTTACCTTGGGACCAAATCGTAATTGTAATAACTCCATTAGATGTCTGTGTATTAATCCTACATGTATCAGCCATATAAGTAATTTTAATGTAAAAATTCCCCTGGGAATGACTGAGTATACTTTGCAGCATTCTAAGCTCCTGTGTGAGGACCACTACTCTTTGAAAATAGCAGGAAGAGGACTCACTGGAGCTTGATAAAAAAAATTTTGGGCCAGCCTATAACCACACAGAGCTGAGTTTTCCAAAAGGCATAACACACATTCTGAGTTTATTCGGTAGCTGCATCAATAGCCACCATCTGGCTTTCTGTTAGGTCAGTGGTACTGTTAGTAGATGGTGCCATGTATCCTCATGTCAGATAATCAAGCCTGGTGCTGGAGTTCTATTACAAAGGACTATCAAAACACTATCAGGATGGACGCTTGGTATAAAAAGACTTATTTTATCACAATCAACTCGATTTTTGTATATTTGTCGACCAAAAGATAACATCATTTAAGGCCGGCCATATACTGTACAATATTCTCAATCTTTGTACTCAACAACAGCTCAAACTGCACGACACTGTAGGGTTTGAAAGTTCACACTGTTCGCTCTTACACTGTAAGATGTAATCTAACTGCTCACACTCAGCACCAAGTCATAGTACTGGTCGAACTCCTCAATCTCAAATAAGAAGAATTCTCTTGTTTACATGTGTGCAGTGCACAAGGTTCAGTAAGAGCGGCTCATGGACGTACATATCTTTAATTCAAAAGCAGGAATTGCCCACAAACACCTCCAGAGGGCTGACTAAATTTCAAACATGTTTGATTTTCTCCCGACCTTACGATTACTGATCGGGAGGTGGTCGTGAGAGGCTAGTCACCCACCATTATCCCCTAAATACCACACAACGCAGGACACACAATGAGGCTGAAACTTGGCCAGATTGAAAAAAATTCTAGCACGCCTGGAGAATCGTCCCAAAAAGGGCAAAAACTCGTCAGTCTATGCCCGCCTTAAGACTTTAACACTTCACTAGCATTTTATAACAACAAACAACACCGCTTTCATTGCTAAACAGCTATTATTCTTACCACATGCTGTCAAAATCTCAAACTCAGTAGGCCTAAAGACCACAGATAAACACGTTCCATTCAGAAATCAATAACTAATATAAAAAAATGCTTCTTAAGACTTTAATGCTTCATAACTCATTATCAAAATGGCTTACTCTGAATGTAATTTACTCAGCACTATGGTTCACACCGAAGTGTTTTTTAACCTGGTTGATTGTAGCAGGAGCTCACTAACATTTCAGAAAGACCTCAATTACTTTTTAAATATAAAATGCAGTAATTGTGGTCATTTTCAAAAGTATATTTAAATAACATTTAATTTGTCAAAGAAAATGAATTTTCTGTTATGTAATAAGACAATTAATTGTGGATTTCAAAGGTTCATGGTATATTTAAAGGTAAATAGTCATAATCAAAATTTTCAAATCAATATGCAAGTACCTCTGGTCCTATAAAATGTTCTGAAAGGATATCGTATCCTGCTAGTGTATTATTTTGTATTTTTGTGCTTTACGCTTTTTTTTGGGTAATTTTTTATTATATAAAGCCCTTTGTGTATATTTAAAATAACAATGGAGGTACAATACTGCAAATGTGCACAGACGGTAAACAAGGAAGTAGCCTCCTGCAGCTAAAATAATTTTACGAGCACATGGCGCCAAGTCTGTTTTTGTCAACTCATTGCATCCGGTGCTGAAATTCTATTTAGACTCAAACAGGAATATTTAGAAACTATCAAAATGGACATTTGGTGTATAAAAGCTTATTATATTCTGATCAAATAGGGTTTGGTATTTTCAGTATAATATCTGGACATAGGTGGATTCCCAGAGCACCGGGAAAAAAATAAATTAATTTAAAAAAAAAAAGGCTGAGAGATTTTCATAATTTTTATTTACTGACGAAATCTGTGGCCTGTAATATTTATAGATACCCAGCTTTACTACACCCAGTGAAATCCGTCACAATGTTTGAGCTTCCAAAACGGTTCATTTCTCATCTCCAACCTGCTCTGCACGGCTTTCCAGGCCCCATCCATCATATCAGAGCCTCAGTATCCTGCAGCGGGCCACTGACATCTCTCTCAACAAGGATCCGAGGAAAGGGCACGACATTTTACCACGCCATTTTCAACACGTAGCAGAAACACCTCTGGGAGCAGCGCGGTTCGCTCAGCTGCGAGTTACCATCAGTTGACAAGCTCCATGTCCAACTGCATCCGCAGAGCACAGAGATAAGGCCCACAGATGGAAGATTTACCCTTCTCTAGCTGAGTGTCTTGCACACAGGATTCAGTGTTCCTCCTCTTTTCCTGGACACATCGGGGCGTCCCCATTAACACCGGCCCCGTGCTGGAACACCTCAGCCCATTCCTGCGTATCTCTATTCATCTCGACTTCCTGCTCACTCTGGGGCCTGTTAAAGCCGGCGACCAACAGAGCGCCACTTCAGTCAGTTCGTCAAACAGGAAACGGGCCTTACTGTATTACCTTTCCTTATCCCTGAAGGTATGAGTGTATTTAACTGTTTGATCATGCCACAGCTTGAAACACAGTGTATCTGACCACAAAGAAAACATTCATACATGAATGTTCATAAACACATGGAACAAGCAGAAGATAAAGATGGAAAAATGAGTAAAAAATGGGGATGAAGAGCTGCTGTAAAAAAATAACCGTGTACGGGAAATCTAAGAGAAGGATTTTCCTTCCACCCTCCCATCGGAGCTGGATGTTGGAGGGGCAGCAAAGGAGGGGGGGCCCAGAAGGAGCGTTTGATTAAATCTGCGGTTGACGTGTGGGACAGGTGAGATTGATGAGGTTCCTCTGAGCTTCACACTGTGCGGAGAGCGGAGGTACAGGAACAGAACACTGCAGTGTAGCAGGACAGGGCTCAGGGCCGGCTCAGGGCCCCGCTCACGCCGTGGGGTCCCTCGGCTGATTAATGGGACTGGAGGCCCTTCAAAAACAGCCCTCCCCGCAGACGGAGCCTGACAGGCCTCCAAAAATAACCTGGCAGAGTTGGCAGCCCCGGCCTCCAGCCCTAACAGGCTTCAGGAGGAACCGCACATCGGTAGAGCCTGATAAGCTGATCTGTTCAGGTCCAAGTCAGCAGGCTCATTAAAAAACGAACATTCAAAATCTTCTATCGCCTTCTGCAAGCCAATTCAACAAATTAAGTATTCATAGGACCATGATCACTACAAATATTTATAAAGGATAAACATTTATTTAAAAACAGAGAAAAAAAAGAGAATGTGGTCCAAATTTCCCAGACTCACAAAACTAGACAAGTGACATGTACATCAAAAGACTTAAAAAAACATAATTAATGGGTGAGATGTCGTTTCCACCCATGAGAACAGATAATGCATAATAAACACTATAAAAAAAGAATTAGAGGCTTCAAAAAATAAAGGATAAATAAATAATAAAATAAAAGTAAAAAAAAGATTCAGTCTAGTTTTACTAATCTATACAATGAGGTTTTAATTCAAGTTCATTTCTAACGTAGGGCTAAAGTCTAAGAGGATAACTGATCCTTTCTTTTTGTCTTTTAAACATTTCATTTTAGTTTGGCTAAGGGTCAGTACTGCTTCCTTTTTGAAAAAAATCCCCAAATCTTAACAGAACATTTCATTTCACTTTGGGATCAATATTTCAAGAAATAGGAACAAAGAGACAAGACAATAAAAGAACATTTAGAACATAAGAATGAAAAAACTGAACAGTTATTAAACCTAAAATACCTGAGTACCTAAAGTATCTGAGTTGGATAATTCTAAAAAACGTACTAAAAGTGCTGTACTGTATATTGGTGTATAAAAACTATAAGACATAAAAAAGGTGGATAATTGAAACAAGGAAAAAAAATTCTTTAAAAGACCTAAAACACTCTCATTTCTTATAATAATATATTATAACTAAAGGTGCACCTATTGATTCGTTGGATGATCGATCTGCATTAATTTCCTTCATTTTTAAGGATCAGTAATTGGTTAATATTTAGATGTGAAACTGATCGGTAAAACTTTACAATAACCATCATAACCATTATTTATAAAAGGTAAAGAGATCATTTATTAATGATTGAAAGATAGTTTGTTCATGATTAATAATCATTTATTGTTGTTCATTACTGTCAAAATTAGATCTTCATGAGAATACAAGTTATAAAGTTATAATTCCGTAATGATACTAATATGACAAAATCCTGAATCTATGAGTACAAATCACAAAGTTACCAGAATAAATCACAAATTCATACCCATAAATTTGGAAATGGTACTTTTAAATTCATTATACATACTTTTAAATTTGTGATACAACCTCGTAAAGCTGTGATTCATACTCATAAATCCCTGATTCGTACTTTTAGAATTATTATCTATGACATATGACACCTCAAATCTCTGTGCTACTCCCTTGTATTTTTAATTTTTTTCTTATTTCTTATTTTTATTTTGTTTTTCATTGTGTGTGATACATGTACACTTGCACCTTAATCCTGATTTATCTTGATATACTGTATATACCTTGATATACTGTATATATATTGTTTATTCTTAATGCACCTTTTTCCTCCTTGTTTGCACCTTCTTTAATTACTATGCCAATATGTGAGCAGTGAATGTCTCCGCTGTGAGATCAAGAAAGCTCATCTAATCTAATCTAATTACCTGTAAAGTTATGATTTGTATTCATAAATTTGTGATTCACTATTGTAAATTGTTGATTTGTATGTGTGATTCATAATTTTTTCTTTAATTTGACAGCACAACGTCTACAACAGGGGTCACCAACATGGTGCCCATGGGCACCAAGGGGCCCTCAAGGACAACATGGGGTGCCCTCAGCATCTTTTGAAAACAGAACAATTCACCAGTGGACTAAATCTGAAATGTTATTTTTTACTGAAGCTCTTATTTTGAAGCATTTATGAAGCATCTTATCATATCAATAAATTAGAACATTTGAGGATTTATATGGATTTCATAAAGAGAATATCTAAAAGCAAATTAAAACTGAAAAGAAACAAAAGAAATATGTTTATTATCTATGAAGTTCAGGTGAACGCCGACTCCTCTAGTTGATAGGTCAGTATTGGTAGCCCGTCCTATGACTCAGTACCCATAAAGTAGCCCTCATTCTTAAAAAAGTTGGTGACCCCTGGTCTACAACATAAGAACAAAAGTCACATTTGTCACTAGTCGCTTTTCATGAAAAAAAAAAAACAGTCGGTAAGTTGGCAACAGTGGTTGACAACAAGTAAAAGAGCATAAACATTATTTTTTTATAACGTAATTGACTCTCATTTACAAATTATATATTATTATTATTATATATGTATATGTTTTTATTGACAGATATCTTACCTCATAGGCAGTTAAACAAGTTTTTATTGCTTCACTGGTATTATTCAGTGTGCCTTTTCAATAAGATTAGACTAAAATATTAAATATGTTCTGTAATTAAAACACCTAAAACAACTTAAAGCGTCGGTTATTAAATAAAGAAGAAAAGAAAAACAGTATTGATCAAAATCAGGAAACCAGAGATCCGTAATCAGCTGGAAATCTGCAATCACTGTTTCTTTACGACAAACAGGTTTCATTTTGTCTCTGGCGGTTGTTTGTTTTTTAGGTTAACCAACAAATAAAAATCATCCGCAGCTTAAATAAATATGTGTGACATAATTCCCCATAAACGTATTTAAGATTAAAAATATTTATTTAGAAAAAAGTGCCCATCTAGAATAGGTTTAATTGAATAAGTATCCAGTTTAGTCCCTTTAGTTTGATCTCACACATAGCGGCATCTGGGAAGCTTGCATTAGCTTAGTTTTTATGTGGCTTCTTACCTCAGACATTTTTTTTCTTTAAATCAACTGTTTTTCATTCCTTCATTTTCTATTTTAGCAACAGCCATGCTTCATTTTTTATTCGACTTGTAGGAAACTAAGACTGACAGAAAAGTTAATACCTGAATACACACAAAAAAGTCCAACCACAGCAAAAGAGAAAAACACCCGGTGCGCACACGTCGTAAATTTATCAGTATGTAATTATGGTAACACTCAGGCAAAGCTCCACCACCAACATCTTTGTTTGGGTTAGTCATTCCTTCCTGCAAAGGCAGCAAAATGGTGACTCCAGTGCAGCTCAAAGGCACAGTATCACATGCTAGCTTTAATTAAATGTCAGATGATCAGGAACAAAAAAAAAGCTCAGGAAAACAACTAAAACGTTAGAAAAGCTCCCAACGCACCACAGTGGCTGCTTTTCTGTGGACAGGTTCTGTAATTCGACTTAGAGAGATGAATTTTCAACAATGGGAATAAGTAGGCATGTGGGACTGCTTTAAGAAAAAGCTAAATGCAGAATATCTGAGCAAAAGGTTCTGGCTGGAGAATGATTACGACAGAGTTAATTACACAGGAGGGACTGCTGTGAATTAACCCGCTTTTCTGACAGTTGAAAATAAATAGGGCAGTTAATGAACATCCTCAAAGGAGAGGCCATGTTTCTTCACTCTTGCTGGCCTCTCCCAGGCGGCGCAGGAGCTGCTCTAATGGTTTTAGCTGACACCCGACTAACTGAAATTGAGGTTAACGTGGGGGAAAGAAAAAAAGAGAGGCAAATTGGAAGTCACTTCCTCTTTCCTGCAGCTGACATGACTGATATCAGCCAATAACTGGGCCACAGGCGAGGGATTTCCCAGCACAGAGCTGGATCTTTATAGCTGATGCATGTCTGACCTTCAATGAAACACTACGGTTTTAAATTGCATCTTTTAACAGGAAGCTCAGTAAAAAAAATAAATAAATAAATAAAAGTCAGATAATCTGTTAAAGTAATCCTTAAAAAAAGCCCTTTCTTCTATGTGACTTTCAAACTTGGTAAATAGACTGAATACTTTTGTACTGTAGGTTTGACAGTTAAAAGAGATAATTTTTGCTACTACTGTTTCACAGATATAAAAGTTCTTATTTCCTGTCAACAAGTCGCAAATCTGTAGAGTGGATATTGATCCATTATTGGTGCAATCAGAGAACATGCTTTGCAAACGGAAATTTGCAAACATGCAATCCAGAGAAAAACTCAAATGTCATAAAAAAAGTCATAAAGAAAAGTTTTTAATCTCATTTTTGTATTTCATCTTTTAGTTCTTTAGATAGGATTTTATTTTTCAAATTTACTAAAAATAACATATATATATATATATATATATATATATATATATATATATATATATATATATATATATATGTTATATATGTTATATATATATAACATATATTTCATTTCATTTTTTCAAAAGCCTGTTTTTTGGATTGAATTTTATGATTTAATTGTGTTTCATAGATTATAATCTTCCCCTTTTTTTTTTACTGCCCCCCTAAAGCAGGCATCCAGCTTAGCTCATTGAGCTGCTAATTGTGCCATGGACACTTTCTACAATGTGGAAGGTTTTTAGCCCCCAAAACAAAGAAGAATGATGGGGGCTTTATGAAGCTAAGTGGGTTAGACCCACTCACTTCAGGATGCTGACTCATTGATGCTAAAAACTGGTCTAGCGATCTGCCTTCACCAGGGAAACAGTCTAGTTTGAACCTATGGGAAAACTCTACTGCGATAATTGCAGTTCAACCGCTTTGACAGTGCTGATAAATGCTGCAGAACTAAAAGAAATCTCACTTTAAACTCTAGACAAATATTTCAATACAATAGGTGCAGTATAGAGGTTGAGGAAGAAGAAAAAGTTTGATTTTGGGGTGTGTTACACAATGAAAATGAGGCCTGCAGATATTCTCAATATTGTTGTGGGATCTTTTTTTAACCTCCTGGATGAATCATTGATGCAGCGCTGGAGTAATTTTCATAATACAGCTACTAAGTTGACTACTGTCCAGCATGTTTTCCATCTGTATAGCTCTAATCCCCCAGGACCCATCAGCATTAAAACAGGCTCAGTAACCATTTCCAGAGTGCTGTCTGTGACTTTTAGTTTATTTTTTTCCGTTATTAAATATTTCTTTAGATCAGGACCTGATTTGATGTTTCTTATTTTCAAGCATACCTCATGTTCATGTTTTTAACCATAACTTATGGCTACATAAACAGCTATATGACACTAATACTACCACACTTGTATTTTTATTTTACTTTTCAACCACAAAGGTAGGTTATACTTCATGTGTAAGGTGTTCAACATATAATCTGAGGAACAATAGATGCCGTTAATAGGAAATGTACATTTTCTACTGAGGTAAATCTACTTCTCACTTTACTGCTCATACATCACATTTCCATGCAGTTTCCTTTTTAGGATCAGCTGCCACTTCATATATAACCAAGACTAACTTTCATTTCTTAATCTTAATTCAAAATAGGAGCTCGTATTTGATTATGGACCCTTATTATTTTTGAGGGAATGTTATGATTAAAATTTGCGAAGCCAATGTGTAAACCATTTTTATTGGGAGTTTACATTAAATTGCCTATTTTCCAGCTAAATAATTTGTTGAATATGGGTGCAGATTATTTTTAATAAAGGGCTTCAAGGGAAAAGAATGTGTCCAAACTTCAATATGCCCCTCAAAACTTTTTGATCATTTCATTAGGGGTGTGGGAAATAATCGTTTTGGCGATATATCGTGATATTTGGCTGCCCAATATAATATCGATCTTTCACTTCTTAGTATCGATTAAAAAAAAAAAATGGTTACATAAAACATTGATGGGAAAACGGGCTACCTCTGCACCACCACTCTGGCAGAAAGCGCTGTGGAGCCCTTTAACTGTGCGTGCAGCACCAAATCTCTATTTGAGGCAGTCACAGTGGAAGAAAACCCCAAACAACATGGATAATAATACCTAATCAATATTTTCTGAGGAAAATATGCAGCACTTGCTGTTTTATCTCATCATTTGATTTTGATAGCTGGGGAAAATATGGCAATATATAGTGATACTGCAATATCGTGATAATATCGTATCGTGACCCAAGTATCGAGAGATGTATCGAATCGCAACACTCATGCCAATACTCACCTCTACATTTCATAGATTTCCCAGAAAACCCTTTTCTTTTACAGAAGTTAGTTTAAATGTTTGCTTTGATGTGTGCCTTCCTTATCCCCTCTGAAAATACTTTTTCCTCACCCACTTAAAGGCGACATAAGTACTACAACCTGTGGCAATTGTCCTTAATGTGTTAAATGGGCGAAAAGTTAAAAATCAGATATAAAAAAATTGACAACATTGTTTTTAGTATTTGTGTTTTTGGCTTTTTTTTTGTATTTTTTTTTCACAATAGCATCTGAGTGCTGTTTTTTTAAAACTGTAAAAAAATAAAATACTTTATGTGCTCAATACGTGCCAAATTCTTTGGCAAAAGATTGACAGAAAAGAAACAAGCAAAAGTGTCCAGGTTTGATGTGAGACGGCTGAGTTGATCCTGAATTAATTTCTGAGCTACATCCATCTGGTTTTTATAAAGAGCAAAATTTTACATCATTCACCTTGATAGATGATCCTTGGTAAACTATGGTCCTCTTGGGTTTAATCTTCTCTTGTGCTTTAGTTTCAATCTTCCCTGTAACTTACTGCAGACAGTAGGCAGATAAACACTAAGCTGAGGTGTCAGGAAGTGTCGACCCGCGTGCCGAGACCCTAAATCATTGTTTTATTCTTTTGAAATGGGCCAACCGAGACCGCCTGCCATTTTCCACCTGTCCTCCTTCAAAAGACATCTTGAAATTCTGGGACTGATAAAGTTATGATCGGGATGTCCGGCAAAGAAAGAGAATAAAAAGAAAGAGAGCATCTGGAAGGCTTTGCCGATGAAACATCAGAAAAACAGACGATGGAGAGGTAGATTAAAGCGAGGCTCTCTTTACCTATAAGGAATGCTGCAGTGACTGTGCATGTAAAATACTTTGTTTTTGCACAGAAATAGGAATCTAGACAAATATTCGACTTACAAGTAGTCGTAGAATAATTTTTATCAAATAAAAATTTGTTTCAACCGATTAGTTGGATCTTCAGTCCTTGTTGCAGGGATACAGACGTCCCTTAGAGGGTGCTACGGTTCATTCTTAATCAGAGCCTTACTAGTGTTTGAAAGAGAAGTAATGCCAGAGTGGAGGAACGCTAGAGCAGCAACATTTTTTTCACCCACTATTTAATGGCAACAAGGATGCAGAATAAATTTATATAGTTTTTTTTGTAAAAATAATCAGTAGATAAACTTCTCAATTTATCAACTAAATAGCTTCCATTTAGCTGTGCTGCATGTTAGAGCAGGATCAAAGCAGAATCAAATTAGCATGGCTGACGAATAATCTTTTGTATGTTAATGCATTTCAACGAGCCACATTTTAACATTCCTCTGAGAGCAACAAGAACTAGCTGTTTAAACGTGCTTCTTAAGTTGATGAGCATAGACTGTGCAATATTTTCAATTGTTGCACACAACTACAGCTCAAACTGTACGACGAAACCGCAGGGTTTGAAAGTTCACAACTCACAATGCATGTTCTCACAGTGTGGGATCCGACGCTCTGATGCAATCTACCTGCTCACACTGCACATCCAAAAACCCCACGTTGGACTGAGTGGCGAGAGATGGCGCTGGTCGGATATATATATATATATATATATATATATATATATATATATATA
>NW_015151175.1:328506-331034 GCF_000732505.1 Cyprinodon variegatus
CTTCTATTTTTGACTTTTTGAGCAGATGTAACGAGTACATTTCTCCACTGTGAGATTAATAAAGTCAATCAATCAATTTAATTTAATTCAGCCCTAAAAGGACAGTTTCTGTGTCCTACCTCCAGCACAGACGATCAGCCGATGCATTTTCTCTGCAGCTCAGCCAGTGTCTGCCTGGGTTAGTTTTGCTGATTTTCAGTAATAGTCATTTGATCTCTTGCAGTTAACCTCTAGAGGCTAACTCCACCCAGCCGCTTCTAGATCTGCCTCCCTGGCTGGCTTCTCCAATATTCCTCTGTCCTAATCCCGGGCAGCTGTAGTCTTTACCCTGCCTTCAGTGTTCTATCTTCCCAGTAAACTTTTCCGATCTGCCGCTGTGCTCTTCGGTTCCTCCGCAATTATTTTCTATAGCTAGCCCCAGCCAGCTTTTCAATAGGTACCTCCAGTCTCTTTGCCCCCTCTCCCCAATCTAGTGTGCTTATTTCCCAGGGGGGCTCCTCCGATCTACCACTGTGGTTCCTTGGTTCCAAAGGGTGACACGATTAACACACTTGTCCCAGTTCAGTTTTTCTTCTCTGCCGGTTTTCTAACACCGATTTCCTGTTACTCCTGTCTGAGCTGTAAATGCAACTTCACCTAACCCTCTGTTGTCCAGATGATTCGTACCCCAGTATTAGACAGCAGGGCCCAATACTGACCCATGTATAGGTGGAAGTACTGCTGAAAGCAACCGTGATCTCGACATAGCCTCTGGATGAGGTGGTGCTATTCCCCACAGTTGTCCCGTCTCTGAAAATTTGGTGAACTTAAAATGCTAACAGCAGGCTTTTAGCTAGCAATGTTTGCAACAAAGACAACAAATTGTACACCTTGTTTTTCCCCTGGAAACGTTGCTCAAGTGTTTACAGGCAGCAGAAGCTCAATTTGGAAAAATTTAATTTCTGTTGCTCGATGCGCTAAATACACCAATCAGAGAAGCTGATTTGGGACCTGGCAGAGAAAGAGACACAGCGCTCCTGATGCAGAGCGCTATGACCCCTACACTGAAATTGTTTACTAAAACATAAATTAACTGCAAGTCGAAACCTGCAAGCAAAATATGTTCACTTTTTTTATTCTGGTGCTTGCATTTTTTACGACAAACCAGAAAAAAATATCAGTTTCCAGCCGCTACAAACAGTAAAGGAAAATTCCCAAGAGGCGACTGGGCCTGAGGTAGCTGCTGTTGGGGGTTCCCAGTTCCCAGTGCACCACCGGTATGTGGGGGTCCGAGCGGCTACGGCAGCGAAACAATATTTGAAGGCAGGATCATAATCTGGATTAACTCACTGCACAGACGATGTTTTAGGTGGAGTTTCTCTCATTGCAATATATTAAAACTACTTTTTACCAACTGATCACAACAAATATAGCAAAACCGCTCTCTGTCATTGTACACAGTAGCAACAGATCTTACCTTGATGCTGTGTCTCTGTTTTTTGGGTTGTGGTTGATCAGTTTATTAAATTACGAATGGTTGGTCCATGACGAGCTGTCTCTTTACCAGGAGGCATTGCTGGACAATCTGGCTCTATTTAAAAGCATCAGCTTCTCAGTTTATTGTCATTAAATCATCACAAGTGCAGAGCAACGAAATGAACTCTCTGCATTTGACCCATTCCCTTGGGGAGCAGTGGGCTGACATTGTGCGGCGCCCGGGGAGCATTGTGGGGTTAATGGTCTTGCCCAGGGAGCCAGCGAAGCAGTCCATGGGAGTTGGGCTTGAACTAAGTAGCTCTGGGTTCTAAGCGCAATGCAGTACCCACTAGGCCACCACTATACTACATAAAAGTCACCATCTTGCTTTCTGATAGTTTTGTGGTTCAGCCACATCTGTTTATCTCCAAGAGTTGTACTTGGTAATGGTGAATGGATAGATATGTATGGTAACAGGTTTAGATGGCTTAAAATGAAGCAACTTGAGGCACAGCATAAAAGAAAAATGTTAAGATCAATAAGAATCTGCCCTTACAACATGTGTGAACATCAATAAGAAATATCACTAAATATTTTCTAACAGGTGAGAACGCACTGCCAATTAATTACAGGACATAAGCAGACCTAAGGAAGCTTGGATGAGACCTGGCAGGATATTGGAAAGTGGGAGGAAGTCAGGGAACCCATCCATACAAACACAAGGGTTTAAAACCTTCTTCTCTCTAATTTATTCACATGTGCATTGACGTGTCACTTTAAGCTGTAGTTATTTTGCTCCACATATTTCTCAACTAACGTTGTTCCTCTGAAAGGTGGCCATGTCATCAGACCTGAAACCTTAACAGCCATGCTATGCAGGGTTTAAACATTTATTCAGATCATTCAATCGCTCTTTTAGAGCCACCATACCTGCTGAGCAGGGGCGGAGCTAGATGGGGGGCCTTTAGCCAATCATTGGCCACCCCTACCATTTCCATCTAATACAGATGGTGGCAGCAGTAATACTCTCAAGTGGAATACTCAAAACATTTTGATTTTTAATATATTAACAA
>NW_015151175.1:331884-337717 GCF_000732505.1 Cyprinodon variegatus
GTTATATGGGGTAAACAGAAAATGATGCGTCTCTGTAAGTCATCTGGGAGTCTTCAGTGAAATCATTGATAAATAACTATTTTTATAAAACCTTATTAAAAATCTATTTATGTAGATATTAGCACTAATAACATCAAATTTATGCAGAATGATTAGTGATAAAAGTAGGTAAGTAATGACAATGGAAAAGATGTTTGCCCCAGAACTCAAACCTGAAAGAAAATGATCCACTATGCAATTTATCTAGACAGCACGGATGTTGAAATATATGCTTCTATTTGTTACAAAGCCTGGAGGAAAATATAGTTTCTCTTTATTTAGAATATTCATTAGATTTTTCATTTTTCTGTTGGAACAGTGTAGCTTAACCCTGAGGTTCTTGCATCTATCCACTGTCAGCCACCCCTCAGTGTATATTGGTTATTGCATGGCCACCCTTATTAAGATTTTCTGGCTACGCCTCTGCTGCTGCTGAGGCATGCAAAGATTCCTACAGAACATATTCACAAATAAATATCATTATCATTAGTTGTCCTAATATACAGAGTAATGTCAGCTTCAGCCTCCAAATAAAGCAGTTGATTAATAATGACATAGTTACATATTTCTTTGTTAATCTCCAACATAAACATAACCAACCTGTTTTTAGCAACACATGGTACAAAATAACCTGTGTAAAAGGATATTTTCAATATTTTATCAACAAATACAGTAATTTATGAATGAGTTTATCAGCCTGTCTGCTTCTAAAACTGTTGCAGCAGGAGTAGCACAGCGCTGACACAATGTTTAGCCCAGATTGGTGCTTCCTTCATTGGTTTACATGAGACAGGATGACCTGCTGCTTCTATGAGCTCCTGACTAAAATAAGCTCGCTCTGAAATTCTGTTCTCACAGCAGAAAACAGCATTATGCTCTCACTGAAAGACGTACCTTGTTTTCCGGGCAGGCTGCTGAACAGAAGGACAAATTCTGGGGTTTAATCCTCTGAATAATACGGCAGAGACGTTTAAAATTGGTCCGCAAGGGGAGCGCCATGTTGATTTGGAGGAGGTAACTACGGTGGCTGTTAAAGGACAATAGACTCCACCGCGTTTCAGCAGAAATGGGAAAAGCCGAAGAAGAGATATTTGAAAAATATTAAATAATATCAAAACAGTCATAATTATTCTTACTGTCATATTAAATTGAATATTCTCAATACATTAAAGGTAAATATTGTATTATATATGTATATATTATATATATTGCATATGTAAAACTGTAATTGGAGAAGAATCAAAATGCATAAACAAAGAGGCAGGCAGGCAGGTGGAAGGGAACAAAACTAATTTTTATTAACTGATCGAATAAAAATAAAAATAACTATACAACAACAAATATACAACAACAACTCTGAACTTTGTTTGGTTTCTATAAACAGGGAGAAAAGTAAATCATGACAACAGAATTAGAAACAGAATTAGAAATAAACAAAATATAAAGTTGAATAAATAATATCGTTTTATAGGCTTCTTTGAAATATTAACAGTCACTGCCAGATTTGGAAGAGAGAAAACAAAAATCTAGAGCATTGTAGAAATCAATTCAAATGTTTTCAATGAGAAATATTTTAGCAGTGGTTTCTCTCTGTATTAAACAGTTAATTACTTCAAAAGATTTCTTTCTTCATTTATATTTTTCATAAAAAGACAAATGATAATCACGTTCTTTGGTCATTTTTATGAGTAATCAGAACATAATCAAAAACATCAGTAATAATAACCATAATTATTATAAAATAAAATAGAATAGAATAAAATACAATAATAAAGATATGTTATGGTTCCACAATAGGGAGATCTTGGCCCAACAGCAGCAGAGTGACGAGTATTTAGTATTAGTAAGGCGATTTGCACAAAAAATTTAATTTAAAAGTGTAAAAAAAATAAAAATAAAAAACAGTAAGAAAATCAATGGTGTAAAACTGTACAGTTATTACAAACTTTACTGGAGGTATATCTGGTTATGTGGTCAATTTATCAAAACTATTCCTCAAAATAAGAGGCAATTAATGTGGCAACAGCAGATATGTTGTCATAAATGAATGAAAAAACTAAGCAAATAGCAGCATGTATGTAAACAATGAGCTTGTTGGGAGCAGTGATGGTTATAAAGTCTTTAAAGCTGCTGGGGGGAGAATGCGGGAGTCCTTACATCATTTTCATAGCAACAAAATGATACAACATCGCTGTGTATTGTTCAGATTTTTCCTTTTTAATTTTACTATTATTATAGCTATGAATCTTGGGTATTTTTGTTGTTCCATCCTTTCTAAATAAATGTATCCATATAGTAGATGCATAATAAACATACATCAAATTGAATTTAATTGAATCAGTAATATGATCTGTAATATTAGTAGTAGCGCCGTCAGAGTAGCGATGGATGGACGTAGAACCTTGAACCAAAGTACACAAGATTGTTTTTTAACTTTTTTTTGGAATGATCATGACCTGAATGACTGAGAATCTTCACCAGCATATTGTAATTCATTTTGGGAAAGACACCTTTGGAATAATGCGTATGAGAAATTGTTTAGGAAACTTGCAGATTATAGGAACCATCTTCATTTCAATTTAAGGCTACCGTATAAAACCTCAAACTCAACACTATTCCTCGCATTTGGAACTGAAAAAGCTTCCTGGGTGGGAAGTGAAACGTCTTCAAACTTGGAAACAAAGTCCAGTGTATTGTTTTTTAACTTATTTAGGAATAAAATAGAACCTTATAATTAGGGTGCCTTATTCGCAAATTTGGATAGTTTTCAAATTTGTGCAGCCATCATTTTATAAATCAGACCTGCTTTGCGTAACTAACTGCTTTCAAATCAACATAATGTTAAAATAGATTCTTAAGAAAATAACACATTCCCAATTTACATATCGTGGGAACAACACAGGACGGTGTGGTCTCTTTGCTGAATTGAACTCCAGATTTCTCTCCTTTGTTCTGTAAGCATGTCTGAGCCCTGGGCAGCCTATAGAAGAGGGCGATGTGCAACTTTACTCGCTCCCACCACAACATTTACAGTAGGCTATGGAAATGTGTCAGACATGTGTGGTTTCCTCGTCTTCATCTCAATTAACCGGTGTTGTGTCTGGCTGCCTTCTCAACGGTCGAACTTTCCCAGGCAGCAGCTGCAGAACTCCTCTGTTCTATACCTTACCTCATTACAAAGTGGCGATATACATGCTACAAGTGATTATGCTCCGTGCTGGATAAGGTTACAACATGTTTGCAGGGCACACCGGCTGCTCTTAGTCCCTGAGATCTCTTGTTTTTTGAACATCTGCTCCTGATTTTCCTTTCCCCCGTCCCTTCTCCATATGCATCTGGTTGCATTCGCAGAACAAAATACGGACTATCTTTCCATATTCATTATTATTTCCCCAGGCACTGTGTCAGATCCTTTGGTGAGTCAGATTTAGACCTAAGCTGGTTTGTTCTCGTATACCTGGTTGATGTGAGATCTTGTTTTGGGCCAACCAAGAAAGAATTGGGAGATGGGCTGGATGTTAGGCTTGTAGGTGTGTATGTGGGTGTGTGTGTGTGTAGAGACATGCAGCGCCTGTTTCCTGGCCACCCTGTAGATGTTGTTCCTCCTGTGCTTCATCTCTGATTTCCTTTTTTTTCCCCTTCTCTCACTAGCCCATTGCTCTGCTATTTGAATCTTATTAAACAAGTATTCGGGTAATGTGATATGGGGCACACAGTACTGCACTGGTTAAAACTTCTGTAGAGTTTAGTTATAAAAAAAAACAGATCCAACAACACCCAGATGGAAGTGGTAAGCAGAGACTTCTGTTGGTAGAAATATGGATAATAAATCAGAATACAAAGTCATTTATGATCCTGCTGGGTTCCTTAAAGATTCCAAACGTGTCACACCCTGCTTGGATTTATCAGGACCTTGAAGCATTTTAATTTACAATAAAAGCTAAATTGAATATACATGGAAGAAATAATCCTTATGATGAATTAAAATTATAATTTTATGAATGTTTGGCTTTAGTCCAACATTGACAGCTTTCTCTGGCTTAGAGCATTTTTCACTTTGTTTATTAAAGAGGAATAAAGTCTGCTTTTAAATTAGAGCACATGTCTTAATTTGGGCTCCTTTGAGTCTTGGATTAATCTTTGTATATATATTTTTTCTTATTTATATTGTGGGCTTTAAGAATAGGTTTTTCCTTATGTTCGAAGTTTTCCCTTGAGAGTTTCATCTTCTGGTTTTGGCTCAAGGATGTTCTAAGTTTTTATGTTGAAGTTGCCATTTTAGTCATTGTGTGTTGTTGATGTTATTCTCTCTAGTATTATTTTAAGTCACTTTTCTCAGTTTTATCTCATGCCTGGTTTTATTTGTTAGAGATTAACAGCAGTTTTGCTCTGTTTCTCTATGGTTGTTTTATTTTATTTACTTTCAATCAGACCATTTCATTCAGGCGTTGCCTTTCTTCTGATTATAAATATCTTTCCTTATCAATGACTTTAAAAACTAATTCCTTTTCTCATGTCCAGTTTATTTTTCACTTCGCATCTTCAAATCCTTTTTGTTATTTAATGTTTGTTTTTAACTTACTCTAAATTTAGTATTTTCGACCCATATTAACATTTTATTTTAAATTTAATAAATGTTTAGCTTCTTGCTATTAACAGTTAAGCAGCAGTTTATTACCAGCTGAGTAACACCTCTTTTCCAGTTAGATAACAGTGTATTAACGCTTTAGTAACAGCTTATTAACAAGGGTTAGGTAAATATTAAATGGAAAACGGAAATCATTTAAGTGAAGTAAGAAAAAAAAGTAATTGCAAAAAGAATTTGAAATGTAAAACAAAAAGAAAATGAAAAAAGAAAAAAACTTTTTGAATACTGAATAAGGAAAGTCATTTATAAACTGTGCTTTTTAAATCACCATGTATTGCAGGATTCAATAATTGATTGATAAATACAATTAAAACTTGTCCTCAATAATCTAATTTAAATATGCAATCATAAAACGCTTTTTTAAATTGGTTTTATCAATCGATGAATTAAATTTTAAATTTGAAATAGTCTATTTGTTTTTACTTATTCTCCAGTCCTCCATAGTTGAAGGCCTCTTTACCACTCATGTTTGCACACCAGGTTTGACTTGTATGACTTTTTTAACCCTATTAAATACTTCCACTCACCTTTCTGCCTCTATCTGCATATGGGTTCCTCCAAGCTTCAAGTACAGCATCCACTAAAATGCTTTGATGGAAGATTACTTTATAGGTTTATCTATTTCAGACCCCGTATCCTATAGCATCTTAAACAGGAAGGTAATTTGCTGTGTTCAGACCTGACATGGATCCTGGCTGATCCAGTAACACATGTCACAGAGTGTCACCTGAGCAATAAATAGTTTCACTGATCTCTCTGTAACACCACAGATATCCAGTTAGTGGACCTGTTTTAATTATCAAGGAGGAGATGCATTTGTACCACATTTCTATGCGTTTTTTGGCTGCAGTCGACTTCAACCTGCATAGTTTAATCAAGCTACCCACCGAAAGAGAACAAAGGAAAATTAATCAGGTGAAAGATGCAAAGATATAGAAGATGCAAAGATGTATATGCATAAACCACTGTAGTAAATCAGCTTATAGTGTAGATTAATTCCGCGCCTTAAATGCTAATTGACTGGATATTTACCATGGAGAGATTGATACTGTATCATTACATATTTAATATATCAGCAGTTTTATCAGCTCCAATACATACAATCACTCCTGAGAGGAATTCATTCACTCCTACTGCATCCTGATA
>NW_015151175.1:339027-342032 GCF_000732505.1 Cyprinodon variegatus
TGATAGTTGATTGACAGGCTTTTGCTGAACTGCAATCATTAGATCAGCTGTGCTAAAGCAGAGAAACCTCTAAACCCCTGCAGGACAGCAGCCCTCGAGGACCAATTTTGGGGATGCCTGCTCTAAATTGTTCCCTCTCCTCATTAATGCTCTCCTTTTACGGCTGGTCAGTTTAGGTAGCCGGTAATGCCTTGGTAGGTTAGAAATTCTTTCAATTTTCATGGGATAGACTGAACAGAACTATGTGGTTTAATCTAACCCTGGTTGAATTTTCTCAACCGATTTCCGACCTGCCTGGTGTGTTTCTTGGTCTTTACCTCCATCTGGTGAGCCGGTGCAGCCAGAACAGTTTGGAACTCAACGCGTTAAAAACAGTGGAGATGTTGTGAACTTGAGTCCAGCTCTCTTTCCTCATCAACCTGTTCGACTCCTTCCACTTCCTTGGCAACATCATCACTTAGGACCTCAGTGGAAGCTGAACATCAGCTTCCTCGCCAAGCATACAAACCAAAACTTCGATAAACTAAAGCTAACACAGTGAAACAAAACTTTAACTGAGGCATTTAATGACGCATTTTACCTGATCTGCAAATATTAAGAAGAAGGCAACAGGTGATACTATCAAACCAATAGTTATTTTCAGGCAATAACAGAAAATGTTACTTTAGAGCTCAGGTTTTTTCACAAACAGGAAAAAAAAGAATGAAGAATGAAGTTGTGTCCGACGCCTTTAACATTTACAAAAGCCAATGAGAAAATATAGCACATAAACAAGAGGAGAATAAAAATAATTGTTTAAATTACTTATAAAATCAGGCGGGTTAATAATTCTTAACAGTCATCATATTGCCTTTGATATATTTCATTATAAGACATGTTCACTCACTCCGAATGCATCCTGATAGCTTATTCAGCAATGAAATAAAAATCCTGGTTCAGTATTAGATTAAAACTGAAATGATATCTAAGAATTATAGAATAACATGTTCAACTAGGCCCTTTAAATCAGAATTTAATTCAGTCAGTTTACATCATGTTTTTTTTATATAATGCCTTGTAGATTACAGCAGACTCACTAAATAAAAACTGGCTATTACTCAATTTGTAGAAAAGGAAACACTCCAGGGAGGACAGGGAGGCTGATAAAGGGAGGAGTAAAGACTTTTTTCTATCTTTAAACATCTTTTCCACTTTTAATATGATTCATTGTTGATGCTATTCAAACTCTCCCTAAGAACATCTCATGACGAGGACATCTCATCAAAAAATGTCTTATATTCCTCTACGGTTTTCCCCGTCTCATTCTCTTCCTTCAACCTATTTTAATCCTTTTTCCATATTCTTCATCAAAAATATGACTTCATCCTTTTGAGATTCATATTTTACACTCAGAGATTTGTAAAATACCACTCTGAGTACACAAACACACTTATAGCAGCAGCCGTTAGGAAGCAGAGAAGAGGTGTTGGTAGGAAGGTCCTGGTGATGACCGACAGTCCACCTGTCATAATACAGCCAGAAAAATCTGATGGAAGGGTGGGAGGGGGGGCTGCTGCTGGATGATGAAAGATGGGCTGTCCCCTCTGACATTTCAGCCGTTCAGAGTCAACAGGACGTCCACCACCCAGGTGGCTGAGCGGAGGGATAACCAGCAGATGGAAAGACACTGACCGAGCAGTAGATGTGAACAGATGCAGACAAATTAAACAGCTGAACAAGAGGGCAGAGATCCAGCTGCTGGAGCAATCAATCTCATCATGACATAGACACCAGAGAACTGAACGTTACTGAAGGAATCAAAAATAAAAACAACAATTAAGTGCCATAACAAGACACACAGCTAATGTGTCAGGGACTGAAATGTGCGGCTGACCTCACACAGCCTCCTCCCTGCTCTCTGATGGGAAGCCTTAGCAAGCATAATAAACATCCAGGACAAAGTATTATGTGTAAAGCAATGTTTGGCTCCCAGAGGAGGATCTGGATTTCATTACAAATACATGTGACCGTGCATGTGTGAAACAGGGAGTTCTCTTTTTCTGTACAAAAACACAGAAGTGGATTTGGATACTGAAAATATAACTACGCTTTTCTGATAATCGTGTGGTTATCGAATAAGTGGTTAGAAAGACTTGTAAATGGTAACAAAGTCATTTGTGAGGCTTTAACGGCAAAGGATCAGGAACCTCCCACTAAGACCGGGTGAATTTCAATTGCTAAACATGATGTATAAAGATGAATCTCTTTAGAAACTAAGGGTTACTGGGAAGATATAGATATTGTTTTCTAGTTGATGATTGAACAATCTCTTATTGAAAATGTTAAATAACAGATAATGACATGCAATTTAGACTATTTGAATTAAACAAGGTGTCTTTTAAAACAGATCCCAATAATACCTCTTTCCACGCAATCATTGGGCACATAGGATATATTAAGTAAAATTACTATTTTATAACCTAACTTAGACCTAGACAATTTTTTCTGTCATTTTGTAAACGACTGTATACAAAAGAAAGTCTTTAACATGATTTAGAGTTTTCTCAATAGTTCATCTGTCTGATGTCGGTGGGGAAGAAGCTGTTTCAGAATCTGGTGGACCTGCAACGGAAATCCTCTTCCGAGAGGGCGACAGGGAGAACAGTCCATGGTGGGGGTGTGAGGGGTCATTGATGGTGTTATGGGCTCGGGACACGCAGCGCTGGGATGAAATGTCTTTAATAGAGGGAAGAGGAGCCCTGAAGATCTTCTCTGCTGTTCGCACCACTCTTCTCACCTTCTTCCAGTCTGAGGAGCTGCAGCCTCCACACCACACAGTGAGACTTCTGGTCAGAACGCTCTCTATGGTGCTTCTGTAGAAGCTGGTGAGGATGGGTGGGGGCAGGTGGGCTCTCCTCATCCTCTGCAGGAAATACATGCGCTTTTGTGCCCTTTTGATCAGTTAGGTGGTGTCTACAGTCCAGGTGAGGGTGTCTGTGATGTGCACCCCCAGAATTTTGGTGCTG
>NW_015151175.1:342378-349448 GCF_000732505.1 Cyprinodon variegatus
CACCGTGGGGTCGTCTGCATACTTCACCATGTGATTGGTGGTGAACCTGGGGACACAGTCATGTGTCATCTGGATCAACAGCAGGAGGCTCAGGATGCTGCCCTGAGGGGAGCTTGTGCTTAGGGTGATGACATCAGAGGTGTTCTGTCCGACCCCGACTGAGGTCTGTTTGTGAGCCTGACAAGGAAGAGGCCCTTTGAGGGACAGGAAGATAAGGGTAACTTGGCCCACCAGAATTAAAAAGTGTAGCATTCATGTTTATTTCATCAAATTAATCTGGGACTTCTTCCTATGACTCTATTTTGGAAAAAGTGATATGCAGCAGAACGTTTTGAGCGGATTGGGTAACGCAACACCTAATGCCTACCTATGTACCAAGGTTTGGTTTTAGCCAATCATGGTAATACATGAAATAGTAGCAGACGCCATGAGAAACCACAATAAATTACGCTTTTATTTCCTTACTGTTCGTCTTTTAAAGGTACATAGTCATGTTATGTGCCTGTACCAAAAAGACAGAAATCTAGTTAAATATGATTAAATTAGGCTGAATACTCCAAGGGTCTTGCTGGATAGTGTTTTGATAGCATAGTCCTTTTCAAGCCTAAATAGAACCCTAGCAACAGCCCAAATGAGTTGACATAAACAGATGTGGTGCCATCTACTGGCAGTATCATTAAACTAGCAGGAAGTCAGATGGTGTTCAATGAAGCAGTTACTAAATACGCCCTGACTGTGCTGTAATGCCTCACGGAAAACAACCACCTCAAGACAGGTTTTAAAAGCATTGCTTACATCTGTAGCAACTTGAACCTTTTGTTTTTAAATCAAAATATAGTATTTCTATAAACTACAATCCCTACTTCCACACTCGCCTGCCTCCATTGCTTTGGCTTGTTGACCAATTGTACACATGTGCATTGTTGCTATACCGATCACCTGATGTTGTGATGGTGAATACATACAGAAAGGCTATATTTACTGACAAAATAAGCAAAAACAAAGCTTAAAAGAAAATATATATATATATGTTTACTATGCCAGCGGGACGCCATAGTTGTCCTACAAACTGTATGTGCAACCAGATTGAGTTACTAGAACCTACATTTAAAAAATGTCAGTGACTATCTTTAAAAACTTTTTCTCAAAATGTAAATAAACATTTTGGAACGTCAAAACTAAAGCTCTGACAAATTTGGAAACCGTTAAAAAAGAGATTTTTTTTTTTTTCTTTTAGGTTTTATATTCTATAAAAAAAACACCAGCCCCACCCTGGTAAATTTAGTCTAGATAGAACCACTGACAGTGCTAACAGTAATGACAGGTGTTCTCATATGGCTAACAAATCATTAGAAAAATGCATAAAAATGTATGCATATAAGAACAATATCTGGATATCAAAAAGGATGGAGTAGGGTGACGGATAAAATACCATAAGCTAAGGTATTTTTTTTTTTTACTTGAAAATATAATATTCAAAAGTAAAACATTTTTATACAGATTTTAAACCACACATTGAAAATTCTGTGTTTAGCCTGTTGAACTCGTTGACTGTTTGTAGACAGTTATAGACGTCTTTACATTGATGACTTTTCACTTTTCAATCTTATTCTCATGCTGTCCCCCCAAAACCTTTTTTTTTTTTATTTTGTAAGTCTTTTTTCTGACAGACTGTCTTTGTCAGCTAGACCTGGTTTACCTGTGCATGTGCTGATGTTAAGAGAGGAAAACTTTTTCCTCAGGACAATCATGCACACTCAGTGTTTCAGTAGCAGAGGTCCAGGGGGTCCCACAGGGAGCCGTCCCGTTTCATCACCTTGTCATCCTGCCTGTTGTGGTGTTGACAGGACAGAGTGAAGGGGCAGATAGGGTGAAGCAGAGAAATACAGAAGATTATAAGCTTCCTCAAACTCAGGACTTATTACTATTGTTAATGTAACGATGTAATGTTTTTTTTCTTTTTCCAAAATGCAGTATAATGATGTTTTTATATTATCCAAAAAGACTATTGTATATATATATATATTAAAAAAAACAGAGTAGGCTCCTTGACTCAAACCATTAAGCTTCTAAATATTAACACTCTCTCACAGAGTAACCCTAAAATGTTTGTCAGTCCATTTTCTATCTTTATTTAAGGGTAAACTCAACATGAAGCCTATGACACTTCAAAAAAACAATATGGGCAGTTGCCCAGGGTTACAAAATGGTGGGTGAATTTATGAGCATCAGTCACACTAAATCTAAACCTTATTTTACTGTCAGACTCTGAATGAGTGTTGTATTGGTTGTTTTCGTAGTCAAAGCGGAGTAAGACCTTTCTGCTTTAAAGTGAGAATAAGGAGATTAGGTTACTTAGGTTTTTTTTAAGGCCCTCACATCAATCCTCCCACTGTTAGACTGGTTTTTAAAGGGAATACCTCTGTTTTCCATCAATCAAACTGTGCCAACGTGGGGTGAAACACAACCTGACATTTAGTCCCTGCTGTTCCAAAAGCAACTAAATGATTTTGTCATGTTTAATATATACACAACAACAGTGGAGATTATTCAGGAGAGGTATGTAATGTTAAGTGCCACTAATGTAGACATTCTTTGTGAACAAAGTGGTGGAGTTTGCAGCAATTGTGGTATGGGTGAAGGCTAGAATCATGTTTTGGATTCCATAACCTGAAAGTACTGTGCCGTTTATTGACTGGATTTCATTTGTATTAATTTTCAGATATTTAATGGATGTGATTTCACTCAGAGTTGGTTTAGGCACAATAAGGGATCATTTATAAGGTGCAGGTACTTGAGGAACAGTACACTGGATTTTTTATTTGTGGTTGACATGACATTAGCCAATCAGCTGAGTGTATTCTTATCATAATTCCACACACAAGTTAGTAATCTTGGATGTAGAGATTTGGCAGTGTACACTACCTGTTAGCACACCTTGGCTATTTATCTCTTTGACCTAGAAAGCTGTTCTTGACAGAGAAATTTTTTTTTACACACAAATAGGGCTGAAACAATACATCGGATTAATCGTTATTAATCTATTATTGAAATAATCGTCAACTAATTTAGTAATTGATTAATCGATAATTTAGTGATTTATCTGTCAGTTATAACTTTAGCTCTGTCAGCTAAAGGCTAAACATGCCTTTAGCTGACACAGCAAACCCCCTTTAGAGCAGTACTTATATCAAAATTGTAAGAATATGTAAACATTTAGCAGTTTTTGTCTGTCAATATGCTCTATCCAGAACTCCTCAAGTGGAAAAAGTTTGAGTTTCACCTGGTTTGATTTCACACAAAAAAAATCTTCTTTAAGGAAACTTTTTCTCTCCAATTATTAATCGATTAATCTAAAAAATTATCAACAGATCAATCGATTTGTAAATTAATAGTTTGTTACAGCCCTACAAACAAATACATTTTGAATTATGGATTAACAAAAATATGATGCTCATACCTTCTCAGAAAGCTCCTGGATGATGAAAAAAATCTGGCTCCAAGAACCCAGTCTCTGCTCCCCCCTGCAGAGGCAATACCAGAATTCCTTTGAGTGTCTCTTCATGGTCTCTCCAAGCCCCTTCTCTGCCTCTCCAACTGCCTGGGCAGCAGAGCTCTGCTTGCTGCCTCAGGAGCCCCACAAGCCAGCCGGACTTAATGCTGGTGTCAAACATCAGGTTCGGGGATTGCCAGAATGAGAGACACCACAGACCTGGCCTTAGTTGATAGAATCCAGTGGCGGCTGGTGGAGTTTTCTCCAGAGGGGACTATAAATTCAAAATAGTTGTATACCAAAAGCCAATCAAACGTATACTAAGGTATATTTATTAAATTCCAACAACAAAAAGCATAATAAAAACACTTTATAAAAACAAAACATATTTTCATGTACAGGTTTACTTTTTGTACAAATATTTGTGAAGGCAAATCTATGTTTTACATAGTTCAATATTGTGTCACAAACCTAAAAAAAAGATATACCAATTTAATAGTGGAGAAGCTATTAGTCATCTTTATGTTTTTTTGATATCTAAAAACTATTTATTTCTAAGAATATGTTTATTTATGAGCAATTATGCAAATTAACAAAAACCTAGAAAAAGTACACTATATTATCTTATTTTCCATGTGAATGCCAGGTTTTTCATGCTTCTTTGCCTTTTCTAAAAAGTGCTTTAAATCAGTCCCACCTGTCTTTATCCATGCTGGGTCAGATCCTGGTGTCTGAAAAAGGAGGAAGGAAGTCAAGGACACAGAATAAAGTGTTAACCTTGCTGCATGCAGTTAGCCAAGCCTTGTAGCTAAACCAGGTCCTGGAAAAAGACAGAGTTTAACCGTCTCCATCTGCTTTTTGCACTGCTGATTAATCAGGTCCAAACAATTTTAGCTCCAATTTGTCTTGGTAAGTTTGATTGTTTCCCGTGACTTGGCCTGTCAATCATCAGCACAACAACTGTGACGACACGTTCCGGTCACCTCCAAGCTAACTTTGGTGCGCCCTGAGCTCTTCTCTTCTTCTGTATTGCAGAGGAGCAACTGCACATGTACAACTTTTAAATAGAGTCAATGGGCAAACATTTTTGCTCCCTAGGGCGGAAATACGCTTTACTCGTCATTAAAGATTATATATTTATCTTGCACATCTAACAAATATATATCAATATATTTTGAAATATTACATATTTCCAAAAATTATAAAATATAAATTTGCTAATTTAATTTTGAGCCTTTTTTAAAAATTATTTATTAATCAAGGTCATTAACTGGTTGGACGGCGCCCTACCACCCTCTATTGGCCAGCCATCACTATCTGATGTTCACTTGGTCTCTGCCTCCTTCTTTGTGCTTAGTGTATAGTGTGATGATACTGAAATCAGGTTTAATCCACAATGCATGGTAAGTTGCTTTCATGTTTTAACTTTCCAAAAGAAAATTTGCAATTTTTCCACTAGGTCAGACTCACCACAGTCATATATCACTAGAATGATTGATAGTTAGGAGGATCATTTATTTTGGTGATCTACCTGGAAAAAGAACCTCCTCCGCTTTATATTTATTTTTACACTGTACAATATTTTCAATCGTTGTACTCAGCTACAGCTCAAACGGTACAATGAAATTGCAGGGTTTAAAATTTAATGGCCCATGATGTATTTTCTTACACTGTACAGCCCAACGCTCTGATGTGACCTACCTGCTCACACTGCACGTCTAAAACTACACATCGGAGAGAATCCAAAACGGAGTCAGGTCACAGTTCCAGGTACCATGCACAGTGGGGCTAACAGGCAGGACGAGGACAGGCAATTATTCTCTCCCATGTCTTGAATGATGTGGCACTGATGACTGGTCTGAAGGCTGGTTAAACAGAGACTAATCCAGGTGGATCGGAAGAGAGGTAATGAGAACAAGGCAGAGCTAAGCAGGTGTGGGAAATCAGTTTTTTTGCTCATTTTGAAAAGAATAATTTATCCTCTCACCCAATGAGCTGGGTGAATCCTTACACTCCATCATAGTACATTAAATTAAACTCACTGAGACTTTCAGAAATGTATAAATCCTTTGAGAAAGGTTAGGTCAACGTAAAGAAAACAGTCAGAAATAGAAAGGACTGCCTAGTAGGAGTTGGTGTAAGTGTCCGTTGGCCTGCATGTTGAGCCTATATGAATATACTAACCGTTTCCAAAATAAAGGGGAGACTGAGAGAGGAGGATATAATCAAAGCCAGATTCAACAATCCATCAGTGCCGGGTCGATCACTTAATGCCTGACATTAGACCAGAACTTTGTGCTGATTTCACCACAGCAGAGACCCAGTCATTAGTCAGTCTGACAACGTTCATTTCTTCCATGTGAAGTGGAAGACAAAGGCGGTTTCTTTGGATTCAAACCATCTTCCCCTCTTTTTCCCCCATTCTGCCTAGTAAAAAAATTAAAGGGCTCTCAGACAAACTCAATTGATATGACAGTTTTTACTGGTTTCCCCTGCGGTCTAATTCCTTTGGACGTCATCGATTCCACAGTCGAATACTGCAAAGTTTTGGTCTTCTTCTACACCATTAGACTTTGGTGATAGTTATGTGTCCTTTTTTACTTGGACAACCTCCTTATTGAGTCACATAGGGGAAAACAAAAAACAAAAAAACAACCCAGAGCTTTTACATTGTGCTTTTCTGGCATTAGTTAAAATATGATCTTATTTTAGGAGAAAAAACATCAAATGTAAAGTAAAACACAAATATGTCAAAACTCCGCTGTGTTTCAAAGCACATCATTTGTTTAAAAAAAACACTGTTTCCTGACGCAAAAAGAGTCTTCTATGTCATCCACTTCCTCCCATGATCCCTATGTGCATCCATATATATGTATGATGACATAATGTGTTTGACTGCATTATCTGGAAGCTTTTCATCACCCATAACTGTAAAACAAACCAGATTGTTTTCTGTATTTGTTCTCACTCCCAAAAAATGCTCTTCCTGTTGGAAAACTGTTTAATTCCAAGACTTTAAATATGTTATATAAATATGCTTACTGTAACTTTTGGATTTAACTGAAGATACAACCAAAAGCCATTAGAAAGAGGGTACCACACATTTCATACAGCAGCTTGGAACCATAGAGCTCCAGCATCCAGGCAGACCACATAATGGAATTGTTTCCTCTGACAATAGTTTTTACTCTTTAAATTAATTGGTAAGTATAGCTGTCTGAAGGTGTTGTACACTGCCTGGCCAAAAAAAAGTCGCCATCTGGATTCAACTAAGCAAATAGGTATGAGCCTCCTATTGGATTGTTACTGCATGGGTAATTATCATTCAGCTGGCAACAAGTTATTTAACCCCAACAGGTGCAATGACTTGCTTCTCATTTCCTAAACAAACATGTCGAAAGACACATTCCATGGTCGCGGAAAAATTTTTAGTCTGTTTGAGAAGGGTCAAATCATTTGCATGCATCAAGCAGAGAAAACATCTAAAAGAGATTGCAGAAACTACTAACATTGGGTTAAGAACTGTCCAACGCATTATTAAAAACTGGAAGGATAGTGGGGACCCATCATCTTCAAG
>NW_015151175.1:349848-367917 GCF_000732505.1 Cyprinodon variegatus
GAGAGGCAGGTGAAGTGATGCACCCACCATGCCTAGTGCCTACTGTACAAGCCTGTGGGGGCGGTGTTATGATCTGGGGTTGTTGCAGTTGGTCAGGTCTAGGTTCAACAACAGTATGTGCTCAAAGAATGAGGTCAACTGACTACCTGAATATACTGAATGACCAGATTATTCCATCAATGGACTTTTTCTTCCCTGATGGCACAGGCATATTCCAAGATGACAATGCCAGGATTTATCGGGCTCAACTTGTGAAGGACTGGTTCAGGGAGCATAACACATCATTTTCACACATGGATTGGCCACCACAGAGTCCAGAGCTCAACCCCATTGAGAATCTTTGGGATGTGCTAGAGAGGGCCTTGCGCAGCGGTCAGACTCTACCATCAACAATGCAAGATCTTGGTGAAAAATTTAATGCATAACTGGATGGAAATCTTTTGACATTGCAGAAGCTTATCAAAACAATGCCACAGCGAATGCATGTCGTAATAAAAGCTAAAGGCGGTCCAACAAAGTATTAGAGTGAATGACCTTTTTTTTTTGGTGGCAACTTTTTTTAGCCAGGCAGTGTATTTAATTTTTTAATGGACCTCCTGAAATAAGCAAGCAGGTGTTCTTCAAACTGCAAACGTGAATTGTCTATGCCATGCTACAATGTCCGATTCAGAAAAAGATGTTGAAATGTCTGAAAGGTCACACACAGGCGAGAGTTTATTGGGAGATGGAGACGGAGACCAACAACCTATCTCAAAGAATTTTTTGAAATAGTTGCAAAATTGAGCTTTCATTTCATATAGTGGCATCTGGCTGTTTTTTTTAAGGTTACTTTATACTTTTATAGTTTAATTAGTTTTTGGAGCACATACTTTTTCACTTTTACTTGAGAAAAGAGGTCAAGTTGATAATTCAACTTTTACCAGAGTGTTTTTAAACTGCTGTATCTATACTTCTACTTAAGTAACACCACTTTTAACACCACTGCTCTATTAGTCCAGAAGATTTCTGTATCAAAGCTAATGCATCTGCTGGCTTCCAGGAAGATGCATTTCGAATTTAAAAATCTCGAAACAATTCATCTTGCTTGCAAGGAAAGAAATATTTAACGATTCTTGTTTAAAAATATACATTGAGCTCTTGGCACAATTTCTCAATGTATTTTAGATATGAACCTTAACTTGATCATCCTTAACTCCTTAACCCAAACCATTCCATTACAGCTCTGAAGGCATGTTTAGGATCACTTCAACTGTGAGGTCAACGCTGCCCTATGTTCAGCCATGCATAAATATTTGTATAGTCAATTCTTAATGTTTAATGATTATACATAATAATAATAATTCTAATATATTGTTATGTCATATGCAGTTGTGGCTACAGGATCTTGATCAAATACCAAGGAATCACACTCTAAGACCAAGACTGAGGCTAGGAACAAAAAGGTCCAAAAGGATGTTCAATCCCTGATGGAAGTATGACCTCTGAATAAATGATCCCATCAAAGTTTTCAATCTCTGCAGTGCCGTCAAAGTTAACACACGCACTTTTGATTTACAAGAAAGGTTAGAATGCTGCAAATACCTTTTCTTCATATGAAAAAATAAAACTGATAATTGACCTTCTATCATAGTTATGAACATTACATCTCAAACCCCATTGATGTTTGTAGTAGCAACACAAGAAAATATGAGTAAATGTTTACAAAGCCCTGCAACAATAGACCATGACTACAGAGGAAAAGCTGAGAAGAAAAATGGAACCACTTTGCAGTTTTCAGCATTAATTCCCAGAAAGTAGATCCAGATCTACTAATTGACCTTTTTTATTTTTTTTATTTTTTGTGTGTCTCTCTATGTTACCTGTGTCCCCTTGAACTTGATGAGTAATTAAGGGTTATAACTCTATATAAGCTTTGTTCAAACATGCTTAAATATTAGGTAAAACACATGGGCACAAAAATAAGTGTGAATTTGTTTTTGCTCAAGCGTGTATGTGTTTTCTTAGCTGCCGTTAAAACCAGCCACAACACTATAACACCTAATTTACCCTCATTTAAACACAGCAATGTGTGAAACTGAGGTCAGTACTGTTTCCTTAACACACACAGATGTGGAAAACTCTCTTTGGACTTGTAGTTTTCTCTCTCACACAGACCAATAGAAAAAAATCCCGTTCATAAAGCTAATGTCTGGAAACCAGACTTGCATATGCTGCGACTTCAGGGATTTCTGATTCCAGATCCGCAGCCTGATGATTTGGACAAAGTGGCTGAGAGGATTTTTGTGATTTCAGCTGGAATCATCTCCTTCCAGTGTTGCAGCAACAGCAGTAATTACTTACTTTGCATTCCTTGGTGGATAAATGAGTCTATACTACCACAAAAATGTCTGTTAGAGATAAACTCTTGTGTAAAGGCAAAGGATTTTTTCTGATTTTTTTAAAAGGCCAGCCCTCTCCACTTAAAACAAAATGCATGTGCGAGAGCATGCACAAGCCCATTTCTCCTTATGGACGCTCTGTTTAAAAGTATTTGTCTTGTTAGTTTGATAAATGTGTGAAAGCTAGTAGTATGAAGTAGTACATTACTTTCTATTCATTGCTTAGCATTGATGCCCAAAAAACTGTTAAAAAAATATTATTTATGCTAATATATGCTGTCAGCCACCCCGACAACACAACACTGGATTTCAAAGAATGAGCCATAACAAGACTTATGAGTGTGACGATGAATATTGTTTTTATTAAACTAATAATCTGATCAAATACAAAACTTGTTCCACTGAATCTGGAATCATTATTTACATTTCCAGTCCGGGTTACACTGCTTTGTGAGAGAAACTTTTTTTTTTTTAGTTCTCTAAAATGTATTTGTAAAATGACAACCTTTTTATCTTTGGCAAAGACAAAAAAACAACAAAATAATACTAATGGTATTTTTAAAAAAAAATGTTTTTTTTTTTTTTATTAATTCGAAAGTTAGTTGTTCAAAATAACTTGGTTTATTATAGAATTGTTAAGTCTAGATCTGTCCACTCCTGGGTTAAAACGTCTGTATTGGAGGTTAAATTGGCTTTTAACCTTAATAAAAAAAATTTTTTATATTCTATGACAGTTGTGTCAGATGCAGGAATTTGCTTTGCATTTGAAGGGTTGATGGTTCAAGCCCATGCTCTAGCTTTCAGTGTTGTTGTGCCCTTGTGCAAGACACTTCATCTGCATTGCCTACTGATGGTGGTCAGAGGGCCCGGTGGCGCCAGTGTACGGCAGCCTCACTTCTGTCATTGAGCCCCAGGGCAGCTGTGGCTACAATGTAGCTTGCCACCATTCATGTGTGAGTAAATGGGTGAATGACTGAATGAAGTGCTAGATCAAGTCTCCTGACCTGAAAAATACTCTATATAGGTACAGACCATTTACCATTTTCAAAAAAGAGGTGTGCCATCAATCTTCCTTTCAGTGTCCCAGTATAAATTCATAAAACTTTTGAAATGTTCCCCATTTTCAATATGTCCACAGCGAGTTTGTTCGGCAGTCAAATGAATCAAACTTAAGGTCTTGAGTTTGAAGTGTGTTTGTGTGATGGTTTTATCAAGAGCTCCGAACCACATGCAGAGAAACCAATTCAGAGAGACTAGGGGGAAGGTTTAACAGGTTTATTGAAGAGATAATGCTGAATCAAGTGTTGCTCTGAACACTGCTCAACCAAAACTAAAAAGTGAGGGGGAAGACACAGTGGTTAGTTCAGGCTCAGTAGGAAAATTGGTTCTTGAACTTGAAGAGGAGAATTTGGTTGCTGACTCACGTTTCCAGAGAAGTTGTTGACTCTTTGACTCTAGTCTGTGTGCGGTAGTTCCAGTGTTTGTCTGATTCGGTGGAGGGCGGACAGAATTTACCCAGAATGCGGTTGTTTGTAGGTGAACGGAGAAGCTGACTTCCACTCAGATTTCCTGCGGTACTTGAACGGGTCGTAGTGAAGATGAATCCCTTGCTCAGTGTGAAGCTCAAAAGATCTCTTGAGGGGAAGTGGATTCAAACCTCCAATTTAAATCCTCAGCTCAGTTTAAAGCTCACATTATCATTCCAGGGAGATAAGGTCCGAAACATCCAGTTTGCAGGCTGACTTCCTGCCGAGAGGCAAAGACAAAAAACAAGATTAAGACTCAGGTTGACAAGAACTCAGTTTGACTCAGCAAAACTCAGCTTGGCCAGAGTACCCAAAACTGGCAAACACTCTGGCGACGAGGTAGTGGCAGTCAGCAGCTTAAGAACACTCCGTTAACGAGAAAACCATCAGCAGGTGTGTGAGGAGGCGGACCAGAACCAGGCACCTCCTGGTGGAGGAAGGGAGACAAACACAGAAACACAAACACACAGACAGAAATCCTGATTGTTTGTAGCTACTTTATTTACACATCCTGCTCTGTGGTAATCATTGCATTTTCATTTTGGTCAGTTCATGTTAAATAAAACTATTCAATCAATGTGATTGTTTCAGGTTGACTTATGCACATTAGAGTTAGTTTTTGCCTTTTTAGCTTTTCTGACAATGTCAGAAATATATCTAAATAAAAAACTGGCACTGCATGACATCCTACCTATTTGATCTGCAATCAGATCAAATGGTGAATCGAAATTTAATTGGGCCCTTGTGACTTAAATCAATCTGGCAAATCTGAATCAATATTCAGCAATACACTTTTAGACAATTGTCACTTCATAGAGGCACAGATGTGTGAGTTTGTGTCTCTAGAACAAATCAATTGAAAGCCGCATTTCTAAAAGACAGTATCATAAATTCAAAGGGTTTGTATTACAAATGAAGCAACAAATTACTCCACTGATTGGCAGGTGAATTTAAAGCCTTTATACCAGAACTTTTTAAACAATTTGCAGTTTTTCTGTTTAACTGCAAATCATTATGGCTGCATATGTAAAGGGGAGATGGCCATAGTTACAGAAAGCACAAAAATGTTTGATTTTATTTTTATACCATATGTATGCATATGCTGTAATGCATATGTATGGATGTGTAATAGATGTGTAATATCTGTTACCAGGCCTCATCACTGCTGTCAGCACGTCTGACCTCGAACGTGTGCGATGGGGGATTGTTTCACATACAGCTGGAGCCTCCTGCTGACTCCCCAACCGAGCCGGCTGATTTTCCTTCCAGCCTGCTGTTAGTGGTGGCATTATGCAGGCAGCCATGTTGTAAAGCGTGATGTATGTCTCTTTTTGCTGAAGTGTGTATGTTAAGTATCTGAATCCCTGAAATGTTATCTAAAGTCTGAGGGGAGTGGAGATCCTATTACAATCCCATTGTGTTAGTTTAGGAGAACCTGACGTTTGACAAGAAGACTTTAGGAAAGATGGTGTAGATAAAATCAAACATTAAAAACCTCAAGTGGATAATATTATTATAGATAGTATTATCTAAATTTCAGATGTTAGTGAGGGTTGGCTTATAGCCAATGAATACTTTAAAATGAAAAATAGTCTTTAATTTATAAGTATCGTGACAGTCCTTATGGAAGCTTCCTCTAATGACTGTAGTCAGCTGTTGCACATTGTATGAATGACACTCAAAGCCATTTTAACTGAAATCTGAAACTTCCTGTAACAAGAACATTTATCTCAGACTTTGCAAAAAGGCTTAAAAAAAATCTAAGATTTGTTTCTAAAATTCACCATAGTAATAATAAATACCATAAAGCACTTTTGATGTGTATATTTTATTTTAAATATCTCCCCTGGGAAGTGACCCTAATTTTAAGGTCAATTCAACTTGTGAAACTGAAAACAATGACACTATAACACTAGAACAGAGGTCACAGATTAGCGGACTGCAGTCCAGATCCGGATCCACCAGGCGGCTTATCCGGAGCCAACCTGATTTAAAACATTTATAAATTACTGCATGTTGTCCAACGACAGTCTAACTTCACTTGTGCCGCTTTGCCTGTTAATATAGCTCACAAATGAGCACCTTGACAGGTGCTTAAGAATGGCTTCATCTCCATTCAAACCCAGGTTTAAAGCCTTGCAGGGCAGCCTTAAACCCACTGCTCTCATTAAACCAGAAAAAAATTAAATAAAAAAGGGTCAGTTGTGTTATATAAAATATGTGAATCTGGAAATTGTTTACATACAAAACCGAACAATTGCTATTCTCTACATTTTAGATTTTAATATAGAAAAATATTATATTTATTTTTATATTTTTTTTATTTAAAAATTAAATATATAACATGGATGCATAACAACCTCATTTTATTTCAGTGTTAAATTATGTTTAAAGTAAGTTTTTTATAATTAAAAATGTCTCTGGACCTTTACTGGTTGTTGATTTTCTGTCATGTTTGGTTTAACGAATCTAACCCACATGCAGAACACTCAGAGGCAGGAGAAAAGTTCAAAGATTTATTGTTAAGTTTGAACACAATAAATGAACAGGTCCAGAGGGGAACTCATTTGGTCATGAGTGGGTTCTGAAAGGCACACAGAAAAATCTGATCCAGGACTGGTCACGAGTGGGTTCACTGCAGAGGGGGACAGAGGAGTTAGTGGAGGTCCAGGAATTTTGCAGGATGAGAGTGTGCAGGGCGGTACCTGTTCTGGAGTTGAGCTGAGCGGCAGTAGGGGGGAACCTTGAGGGTCCAGAGGCTGTCGGCAGGCTGAGGGCTAAGCGGAGGCAGAGCTTAATTTGAGTGCTGGCAGATCACAGATTTGAGTTTCCTTCCAGTGTCTTCTGAGAGTGGGCAGGCAGATCTTAGACAGGAATAATTCTCCAGAGTTCTTCTGAGAACCGACAGGCAGATCACTGGCAGAGAAACTCTTCAGATTTTTCAGGTTTCAGGCAGGTTCAAATCTAGGAAGCAGAGAGGAGAAAAACAGATCAGGTTCAGGTTCAGGTTTTCAGGAAGTCAGAGGTTCAGACAGGCAGGTTGGCTCAGGCCCGCTAACCGTTACTGGCAAACACTCTGGCACTGGAGAGAAGTCCTCCTCCTCCTTAAATACGGATCTCCTGATGAGCAGATGAGCGACAGGTGGTGCAATCAGCTCCGGCTCCAGGAGATCTCGTACGCCCTCTGGTGGAGAAAGTGGACAGACCTCCAGATCCCAACATTTTCTGTATTTGGACCCTGCTGATTTTTAATTGGTTACCCCTGCACTAGATGTTTGCAGCTAATGGTATTATACAATGAGGTAGCTTATCAGTTATGAGCAATCCTCAAAGAAAAAAAAGCGATGAACTCTCTGACCCATGGAGGGCAAAAAACTGCACTGGTCAAAAAAAATCCTGATTACCAAAAATGAAATCTTTACAAGCAGAAAATGTGATTAATCAGTTAAATAGATAATCACCTGGCTCTAATTTTTATCAAAAAACTACTTACTACAATCCCTGTATGTAAACAAATGTCATGTTTTCTTTCATGTCTGAGGTTTTTAGACAAAAGTACTTAAACAAAAGTAAATGAAAATATTTTTATTTTACCTTAACCCACATAAAAACAATTTTGTATTGCTAGATGTTAAAAAAGAAACTAAGTTGTATTAGAGAAAGGTTGAGCACAAATGGTAACCCATAAAAACTGCATCATAAACATGTCAACCATATTGAGAGCCTGTGCATGGATGGTTTATGTTCATGTATGTCCATATGTTATGGATAAGGCATAGCTGCCATGTTTCATTGTAGCTTTATGTGTCTAGATTGTTTAAGTGTGTTTGTGTTTCTGCGAATGTGTTGAAGCTACAGTGACAGAAGAAGGGTGTGAAGACCTCCCTGTTGTTTTCAAGCTAGACCCCATAGAGTGACGGTGTCTCCTGAAGTTGTGATCAATGTGTGGTCATTTACAACAGATAGGTAAAAGTGTCCTGAAACTTTCAAGTAAATAACAAATTTAATAAAATATTTTAGATAATAAAAAAACATTTAACAAATTAAAATACAAAAATAACATCAATTCATCGATCCATCTTCTTCCACTTATCCGGGGTCGGGTCATGGGGGTATCAGCTTCAGTAGGGAGGTAAAATGGACCACAGAGAAACCACATTAAATTATTTGAAATCACTAAATATGTGTTTCAAAATTGCGTCCTTTATATCAGCCTATCCTACGCCTGCAGGGGCTGAGTAGGAATTACAGTTACTTAAGAAAATTTTTTATTAAAAATATACTTTCATGTGAAGATTTGCTGTATTGTACTTTTACATGAATTTGAGGAAGTGTCAACACCCTTATATAAAAAAATGGAGGTCTTCAACAGGGGGTCCGCGACCCCTAGGGGGTCCACTGAGGTACTGCATGGGGGGCCACGAAAGTTTTGGTTCATTAATTATTTTTTATTTTTATATTCCCTCCAGCAATTTTTTCTACCAATTGAAATATCTTTAAATCCACATTATTATGAATTCAACTCACTGTAGTAAACAGATTAATGGAGGCAGAAGATGTCTTTCAGTCATCAATGCACACATTCAGCGACACCACCAATCAGAATCAGAAATACTTTAATAATGCCAAGGAGAAATTACTTTTGTCACATTACTCCATAATAGAGTGACTATAGGACCTGTATGATAGAACACAATTTCATCCAATATATATAATTAGGGGGTCTCTGCTCCATCTCGCCATCAGTTTGGGGGTCCTTGGCCTGGAAAACGTTGAAGACCCCTGATCTAACAGTTATTAGTAATTTCACTCCCTAAAGACGAATCAAAAATGCTCAAGAGAGATTCACCTACAGTTATTATTTAAGTGAAACTTTAAGCACTTCATGCTTCTTTTTTATATTTTATTTTTTGTCTGCTGGCTCTGTTGAGTCATTTTAAGGTCAAATGAAAATACAGTAAATGGTTTACTGGAGATTACTGGAAGTAACTAACTCTGCTCTCATATATGTTTATTTACAAACAGCATTAGTTTCATAAGGTTTATAACAAGAAAACATATTTTGAGCTTTTTTCTTTACTTGAAATTGTTATTCTGTAATTATGTACCGGTAATACTTTTTTTATGTAATTCTTTAATACACCAGAATTTAAATATCTTTATTTTTTATGTCATTTAAAATTTGCTTTTCAGCAAATACTTTTTTACTCTTAAGTAGTATCTTAGATGACATATTTTTTTACTATTATTTGGGTAAAACTTAACTTGTGTACAGTTTTTGGTACTTAACCCTCCTCTATTACTCTGAAGGCAGTCAGGCTTAAAACTGGGCTCAGACTTCATGAAATGCTTAATGACTCAGGTTAAAGCATTTACAATATTTCTATGGAGAATTTGTCAGTCTTGTTTTTACTTTTTCTTTTCTGCATCTTGATTATACAAAGTAACAAAAAGACAATTATAAGCTTAGCTGTATCATTAATCTAACTGATAGGACTGAGAGGGGCTGGTTTTTCTGGCAAAGATACAGGAGAAAATCCAGATTAATAATAGGATGGTTTACTAAGTCTCTTACAAAATCGTTATATGTTAAGTGAGCATCACCTTAAATTGATATTTCAAAGTATTCCAATAAAAAGTGATGACCATCTCACATTATCTGCAATGTATATCACAACCCTGCGCCCTGCTAATGAGTTCCTCTGCTGCCTGTCTCCAGCCTCAGCATTCTTCTGCTGAGTTTATTCAGCTGCCTGCAGCATTGAGGGATTCACACCCACAGCGATCAGGGGGTATACTGACAAACCTCTGCTTATTGTCTGAAATGGCAGCTCTCCCTCTCAGGCACATAAATCTGAAATGTACTTCCCCCTACCCCTCAATTTAAATCACAAATCATCTCACAGCCACATAATCTATTTTCCTGAATCACACCACTGAGCGGTCACGAAAACCAATGATCAATCCCTTCAAGGAGTCACAGTATTAGTTATTTGCGGTTATTGCTCTGAATTTCATTTTAATTAAAAGAAGGGGAAATTTGGCAGCTACTTGTCTGTAATATTATTGCAAGCTTTTATTGGATCAGATGACAGGAAGATGAGGAGTGAAAGACATATCGCACTAAAACTTGAACTCACACAGTCTGAGGACAATTTTTCCAGCTGAGCTGGGGAGGAATAAACCGAAATGATCAAGTTAGGACTGAGAGACAGAGCATGGAGTTTGAAATGTGTTATCCATGGATTCTGGGCTCCATCCTTCCATCAGAGCCGTACAGTTCCTCATCTGCTGTAATGTCAGCTGCTATTTTAATAGATAATTCAACAGAGAACTGCAAACACATGTTCCTTTATTAATCTGTCGATAGCAAAAACAGCAGGTCTGCTCTGAGACTACAAAAGGTTAATAAGCCCAACTAGAACTCATCAAATCATCTTCAGATTGTGCTTTATTTTATCTTCAGGGAGCAATAATAGACAAACCAAAATAAAAAGAGGCGAAAAAAAAAAACAGAAAAAAGAAAAAAAAAAACAAGAAAAAAGAATATGCACACAAAAAAAAAAAAAAGAATTCTCCACATTGGCTTCATTTATTCATTTTAGGTTGAGATTTATTCATTTACAATTTCTTGTTCCATCTTTTTATTTTATTATTATGTTGGGCCATAAAGCATGGTATAAATTTTGGACATCCAGAACCAGTGTCCATGCTGATATTAATTGTGATCAGTGGTGCAAGAGGCTGCAGTTTTGCTCTGCTGTGGAAATCTTCCCAATTCCTGCAAACTCCCAGACTCTTTGCAAGACACTCAGACAGGAACATGTGATCCTGTCCCCATGGTGCTGGAGGAAAAAATAATCCACTCAAACAAAGTCTGTTTCTTTGCCGGGAGACTCTCCTGAGGATCACATCAGTATTATAGAAGGCAACAAGCCAAGGACAAGAATCTACAGACTGATCAAAGGTTTAGGGGACCTGGTGGCTAACTTATAAACCCAACTGCTGCAGAAACAGACGTTTCTGATACATGACAGAAAACTTTTGGATGTCTGAGGGCACTTGGGGAGTGGAGCATCTAAGAGCAAATAACCCCTGCTGAAGGCCTACCATGCCCATCTGCTGAATGCTGGAGACAACCCGGCCTTTTCTAAACGGAGATCTGCAGAGGTTTTAGGTCTTGCAAAGTTAGGTAAAGAGTTTCCAGCTAAAGAATGTGGGATTTCTAATGACTTTTGATCAATTCATGTGGTATCATTGCATCATTTTATTGATCACAGTTTTTCAACCATTTTTATTGCTTCGTCTTTGTACATAGCAGCTTAGTTTATTTGAGTTGTTTTCATTACCGTTTCAAAGATTTTTCTTAATAAATTATTATATTTTAAATGGAAGTTTTAGTGATTTTATTCCATACAAAATGTTGTTTGTTTGACCATGATTTGACCTCAATTTACTCTTTCATTTGCTGCCCTAACAAACAGCTGGCTGGGTGTATGTTCACAGAGAAATAACACGTCTGCCAAACCCGACTGGAGTGAGCATCAGACAGATGTATATAATATAATGAAAAAAAAAAAAACATAAAAAGATCACAGCTACAACTTTTTCATCAAAACGATTAATTTAAAAAAAATATAGAGAACATCTACAGCATATTTAGAGAGGTGCAGAATAAAAGTAAAGATTTTAATAAAAAAAAAAAAAGAAAAAGAAATAGATACAAAATAAAAAAATGTTTTATAAATTTTGACTGGTCCAAAAAATAAATATTTACTTCTAGTTACGATGCTGTGTTGACAGGAAAGGATTTTTCACTAAAAGTAATGAAGCTTAAGCATAAATTCAATCTGGAAGACTCTGATTAGCCTAACCTGGATCACCTGCTGGAGCCCTACCTCCAAACCGCCAATCAGCCTCAGGACCAAGTCCCTTCCCAGAGCCAATCAACTTGCAATGACTCCTTCTTCAAGGATTTTTCTTGACGTTCCTCCTGCTCACCAGACATCAATCCATCTACCTCCACCCCTTTTTCTCCCGAAGAAGTGAATCTCAGGACAGGCTCTGTCCCTCTCAGCCAAATCCATTGATCTGATCATCCATCAGCTCTGAACATGAGGTTTTCAGCGTTTGTACAAGCACCAAAGAACTGAAATAGTGGGTTAAAGTCACATGAGATGGAGATGGAGTTTTACTAGTAATAATGGCTTCTCCTCAGCATCGCAATTCTGAGATTCAAGCAGATCAAAAGAGAAACAAATCAGGAGTTGAACATTTAAGCATTCATGCTAACTAGAAGGAAAGGGGCTCAGAACCCACATTGAGCTTACATATGATATGATGTGATGTGATGATGTAAAAGTGAACACATTTCTTAAATACTAATACGAGTAGTTTTATTTCAAAAACATTGACTGGAAATGTGCAGGTGGCACAGTGGTTAGTGCACACAAACCATGTACGGAGGCTTTAGTCCTCCTTTGTCTCTCCCTCTCTCTCATAAACCCTGTCCTGTAAACCTACTGTGAAAAAATTAGCCACTAGTGCTGTAAAAACAATCACCTAAATTACTCTCCACTCACACCTCAAAACTTATATGTGAATATTTATTTAAGGTCCTCAAAAAATTACAGGCCATGCTCCTTCTCTGCGCTTATGGTTGCTTATTATGCTCCTGTAGATTTTCTCTTACTCACATGTGGCTCTGATTCTATGTGTTCATGTCAATTTTTGTCTCTTTGAGGATAGAACCAACCTGAGAAAGTAAATTTTAGCAAAGCTTCTTTAGGCTAATAGCTCTACTTAAGTGTTAAAAGTTGGTTAGATTAAGTCATCGTTATATAACGGTGTAATGGTGTATTCACACTGACAGGAGTGTCTTTGTGAAGAGCACTTTATTTACATATTATTTCTATAAAACTGGTGCAGGCAAGAGCTGTTAGAGCAGAACGGTGATCACTGAAGTTGGAGAATCTGAACTTTTCTGTGAAATCGCGTCACAGCACCCAATCAGGAAGTGGTTGTTAAGTAGATTAAAGGACTGCAGCTAACACAAAGGCTTTTTTTAATCAAAATGGAATATAGAGAAAATAAAAGTGACAAAAGATGAAATAAGAAGTTCTCTGAAGAAGTTTTTAGGATTCCCTAATGTTACGGGCGGACTTCATACTTTAAAATAAAATGCCTGTTTAGATCACATGAAGAGGATTTGGTTGAAAGAAGAGGATTTCAGGTAAACGATAAAAAAGATTAAATTGAACTTTATTGATCTCACAGTGCAGAAATTCCCTTCCTGCATTCATTCCATCCCCTTAGGGAGCAGTGCTACCATTGTGTGGCGCACGGGGAGCAGTGTGGAGTTAAGGGTCTTGCTCAGGGACCCAGAGTTTAGGCTGTGGGAATTNAGCCTAACCTGGATCACCTGCTGGAGCCCTACCTCCAAACCGCCAATCAGCCTCAGGACCAAGTCCCTTCCCAGAGCCAATCAACTTGCAATGACTCCTTCAAGGATTTTTCTTGACGTTCCTCCTGCTCACCAGACATCAATCCATCTACCTCCACCCCTTTTTCTCCCGAAGAAGTGAATCTCAGGACAGGCTCTGTCCCTCTCAGCCAAATCCATTGATCTGATCATCCATCAGCTCTGAACATGAGGTTTTCAGCGTTTGTACAAGCACCAAAGAACTGAAATAGTGGGTTAAAGTCACATGAGATGGAGATGGAGTTTTACTAGTAATAATGGCTTCTCCTCAGCATCGCAATTCTGAGATTCAAGCAGATCAAAAGAGAAACAAATCAGGAGTTGAACATTTAAGCATTCATGCTAACTAGAAGGAAAGGGGCTCAGAAGCCACATTGAGCTTACATATGATATGATGTGATGTGATGATGTAAAAGTGAACACATTTCTTAAATACTAATACGAGTAGTTTTATTTCAAAAACATTGACTGGAAATGTGCAGGTGGCACAGTGGTTAGTGCACACAAACCATGTACGGAGGCTTTAGTCCTCCTTTGTCTCTCCCTCTCTCTCATAAACCCTGTCCTGTAAACCTACTGTGAAAAAATTAGCCACTAGTGCTGTAAAAACAATCACCTAAATTACTCTCCACTCACACCTCAAAACTTATATGTGAATATTTATTTAAGGTCCTCAAAAAATTACAGGCCATGCTCCTTCTCTGCGCTTATGGTTGCTTATTATGCTCCTGTAGATTTTCTCTTACTCACATGTGGCTCTGATTCTATGTGTTCATGTCAATTTTTGTCTCTTTGAGGATAGAACCAACCTGAGAAAGTAAATTTTAGCAAAGCTTCTTTAGGCTAATAGCTCTACTTAAGTGTTAAAAGTTGGTTAGATTAAGTCATCGTTATATAACGGTGTAATGGTGTATTCACACTGACAGGAGTGTCTTTGTGAAGAGCACTTTATTTACATATTATTCCTATAAAACTGGTGCAGGCAAGAGCTGTTAGAGCAGAACGGTGATCACTGAAGTTGGAGAATCTGAACTTTTCTGTGAAATCGCGTCACAGCACCCAATCAGGAAGTGGTTGTTAAGTAGATTAAAGGACTGCAGCTAACACAAAGGCTTTTTTTAATCAAAATGGAATATAGAGAAAATAAAAGTGACAAAAGATGAAATAAGAAGTTCTCTGAAGAAGTTTTTAGGATTCCCTAATGTTACGGGCGGACTTCATACTTTAAAATAAAATGCCTGTTTAGATCACATGAAGAGGATTTGGTTGAAAGAAGAGGATTTCAGGTAAACGATAAAAAAGATTAAATTGAACTTTATTGATCTCACAGTGCAGAAATTCCCTTCCTGCATTCATTCCATCCCCTTAGGGAGCAGTGCTACCATTGTGTGGCGCACGGGGAGCAGTGTGGAGTTAAGGGTCTTGCTCAGGGACCCAGAGTTTAGGCTGTGGGAATTGAAACGGGTAATTGCAACCCTCTCAGACCACAGGCGCGCTGCTCTAACCAATAGGCCGGGGGTCGGCAACCATGCAGCTTTTTCAAAAATGTATGGAAATGTATTTTTTTTGTTTATTTTAATATGGTGTGCAGGAGGTCAAACAAAAATTAATTATGTTTTCCAATGCTGTAAACATTTGTGTAATGAATAAATTTAAACAATAATTTGAGTCATAGCCATAGAGATCAGTGATCATAACTTGCAACCAACATCAAACAAAGCTGCAGGTAGGTCTCAGACCATGGATCCCAAAGGGAAAAAAAGAAAGATATCTGATGAGAAAAGAGGATTTAAAGAATGGAGCGAATCATTTGTTTTTATTATCAGTATGGAAGGATTGCCTGCATTTTTGCTTTGTATTGAGAGGTTGTCAAAAAATAACAATAAAAATTTGGAAAGGCATTTCTAGGGAAGGCTAAATATGCAGCCGACCACCAAGCTGGGAGGGAGAGAAAAAGTGCGATTGCAGAACTTCTGCATAAATTAGAGGACACCCACCATAGACAGATTCCTTTATTGGGTTTCTATAATTTCATCAATGCAACAAAACTTAAACCATGCGGTGATAGACGGTGAAGTGACGCGTTTACTGCTCCTCCCTCACCTCATGCTACTATGTGACATTTTCTCTAGGATTAACATTTAATCAAGAATGCTTATTATATATTTAGGCCAACATAGTAATTTTCTATAGTGGGCTAATACACTTAGAGCCCGTGTTGCCATACGAGGCATATCTATGACTTTTATATTTTTGCGGGTCCAGACAGATTTGTTTTTTGGTCCAATATGGCTCTTTGAGCAGTTTGGGATGTTGACCCCTGCACTTGGCCAACACCCCCCACAGTAAGAGTGAGCTACGGTTTTGCCTGCTGTCAACTACATACAATTATTATGTGAATTACATTACTTAAACACATTTTATTGCTTAAGACGATCTGTGATGCTGACTGCATCTTCAGCAACATGGTGGCAGAACTGTAATTTGTCACTTTTAATCAAAGAAACCTTTTCTAGAAACAATCTTGAATTTTGCTGCACTACATCCTCGTCTTTCTTGACTTGGCAACCTGCAAAAACACTATCTGAACACAACTTATTATTCATTGCATCTTTAAAAACTCCATATCAATAGTTCTGTACGTTGACGAAAAAAAAACAAACAAACAAAAAAAAAACAGTAACCATAAGTGTAGATGGTAGCGTTCTTCATGCAGACAAAACATAATTAAATGCTATATAAATAAATTGTTATTTGCTGCTAAAACAAATACACATTCATCCTATTTTTCATAGGTTAAAATGTATTATAATCTATTAAATTTGAATTAAACCAGGAAAAAAAAAACATTTCAGAAAATCATAACAGATGTTGCATGGTCCCATTTTAAAGCTTTTTATATTTATGATTAACCTATTTGTGAAAAAAAAATATTTTGTTAATTTGCATGATATTTATGTATCATATTCAAGGTGTTTTTTGCTTTTTCACTGAAACCCAGCCGGTGTAAATAGTGAGCAAATGATGCTCACAAAATGGTAAAATTGGGTGCAGACAGTCTCATTAAACTAGAGTTGCGTTTTTCTGACATGAACTGTTCCTCTCTTTCAGGTCAAAGGTCTCATATTAACAACTGGGCAGATAATACAAACCAGGAGGGAGGTCATTTACAGCTCATTTACACCACTAAGAATGGACAACCATCCTGCACTGTTAAATTACTGGGACTGTAATGTAGCTCTAGGAGATGATGCCTGACTCCAGGCATCCACCACTAGTAGAGGTGAGGAGTTGTGGGGGAAATAGACTTGAATCCCACTTTCCCTTGGCCTAGCAGTGGGACCCCAATTAGGAATAAAAGGAATGCCTTTTTCCTTGTTTTAAATCACTTTTGTTACTGCCCTTATCTTTAAATTCCCACATTCCTTCCTCTAAGTTGTCCTTAAATGCAAAGATTGTCTCTCTTAATGATTAGAACCAAAAACAAAATTGAAGCGTTTGGCTTTAATGTGTAATATACATGATTCTTTGCACACATCCGATGAAACTCAAATAACCAGCTTCTGTAGAGCTGAAAATGAAAAGGTAAGCTTGAGGATTAGCAGGAACTATAAGCATTCATTTAAAATAATTATCTATGGAATACTTATAACAATAACCTAATTATTATAGGATTTTATACACCTTTCTTTTACCAATCATCAGACAGTAAGGGGCATCCTAATTTGAAGACAAGTCATTAAAGTAAAGGGTTTAGATTTAAAAATATGTTCCACCCATAGTTTGGAAATTTTTTGCAGGATTTTGTCAATAATTTGTAAATACCACATTCAAGAGAAACACTAAAACTAATTAGCTTCTATCATATGAAGAGTGGATTAATTAATTCTTTGAAATTCATTCTCCTTGATGTTTTCCAAAGTGAAGGTATACATTTTAAAATATTTTATAGGTAAATGGTGATATCTATATGTAGAAAAGGTTTAAGTTTATCTCATAAAAAATGGGAGCAAAATCAAAAGTGTTGGGTTTATATGTTTGTTGAGTGTACTAATAAATTATATCAGAGGGCAACAGACAGAATACAAACGGTTTTTCCACTTTTAAGATTTACAGTATTTTTAATTTTATTTAGTCTTGAAAATCATGTGTTACCTGTTTTGTGTTTACCTATAAAATATCTTGAAATGTATACCTTCACTTTGGTATAAAAAGTAGGACATGTCCCGGAAACTTCTGGTCACCCTACCATATCAACAGTTTGATGTTTCAGTCAGTGAGTGCTTGTTGCTATGATGCGTCTTTGCTCAGCAGCTTCGCTCGTTGTAAACCAACCAATCAGCGCACAGCTCATGTAAATATTCATGATCATACCATAAAAGGAAGAAAACCTGTCGACCAAAATCTTCCGGGATTTTGGTCTACTACAGTGCAGCACGTAGTCGTAACACACCGGGCATTCGAACCGAGTTGTCGGCTCCGGGGACCCCGGCGGACAGGGGCAGGGAGCCAGCGGGGGACGGAGCGACCAAACCCAACCCGTTGATGGTAGCCTGGACACAGGCAGCCCCATGCTTCCCCCCACCTGCCTTACCAGCCCCCAGCCCTCCACCTCCGGCTGGTGGCTCACGGCTCTCTGCTGAGGTACGGTCCAGTCAATGGCCAAACTTCATGACTATGACAA
>NW_015151175.1:367927-372108 GCF_000732505.1 Cyprinodon variegatus
GTTTTGCATTCTATGACCCCTTTGAAGATTCTTTCAAAATCCTTGAAAGCTTTGAGAGTTGTGTATGGGGTGTATTTTGTTCAATTATTACCTATTTTATAATTTATTTATTTTTCATTTCTGGTTTTCATAATGACTTTCCCAAATTTCATTCTTCTGATGTTGCATTTTACAAATCCTATTCTCCTCACCTCCAACTCAATACAAACACTCACTCTTGATCTCCTGAAAGACAAATAAAAACATTGTTGCCAACATCCATACAAAAAGAAATGCTTCTTTGCTCCTCATGCCAGAGGAGAGCGCGCCTGGAGAAGTGGTGAGAGTGTGATGTGCAAAATGCAATTTCAGATGTCATTCACAAAACTCAATCAGAAAAACAGAAATTTGATAAATCACTTTTTAAAAACTATTTAATTAAATACAATTCATACATACTATTCAATCTGTATTTTTGAAAAATTCAGTTTGGCAAATTGTTTTCAAAGAAATAATTTGTAAAAACAAAATCTAATAAAGCCGAAAAGCTGCACTCAAAACCTTTCTTTTATTACAACAATTGTCAAATTGTCTGGATTGTATATTTTTCAAATTTCCATTTACAAAACATTTTTTATTACAAAAATAATGGAACAAAACAGAAATAAATAAAAAATAGATAATTTTATTATATAATTTACAAAAAACATGAACTGCTCATCAACATGAAAGAGAAAAGATAATTCAGGGCTTCCTTTGATTCAGTGCTGTCCTCATGCTCTCCTCAGTACTCTCCCCCCTGCTGCCCTTTGGGAAGAGGCTTCAAAGCATCCAATGCAGGTTCAGCAGATTCCGAAACAGCCCCTTCCTCACCGCCATCAGACAGCTGAATGTTAAAAAAAACTCTAAATCATGTCAAACTTACAACACTAAACCAATACACTGCATAATTTTACAATATATATTTTAATGCTCTGAACTTTCATATCAGTGTGTTCTTTTGCAACATCTTTTTTTTCTCCCACACTATTTAGATGTAAACACTGCTGCACTTCAATAAATGGAAATGTCATGAGAGCTGTACAAACTAAATTTCGTTTTTCAAACTCTGTGTACACAAAATGACAATAAAAGTTGTCTATGTCTAAGTAAGTCTAAGTCATGGCACTGATGCATGACATCATCAATATGGGCAGTGTTCAGGTTTCTATGCTTAGTCTTATTCAATCACCTGAATCCGTTCCGTATTCCGTGGAGTTTCTGAGGCTTCATTACAGCGAAAACTATGAGCTTTTAGTGATTTTTCTTGCACAGATGACGCTACTGTTGAACAGATGTGGTTTCAGTTCAACACACTTACAGGAGAGGGCAAACCTACAACATCCCCTCTCAGTTCATATGGATTTCCTTATGATATACAATCCTGAAGCTGGGGGTGCATTATACGGTGATCATGGGGCATCCTTTCGATTAGTCTCCCTTTTATTCAGCCATTGGAACTGATTAAACATAAGTTTGCTCCGTGCAGTTACAGACAGCTTGTGTCATTCAGAGGGAGACAGATGTACGGCAGGCCTTCAACTAATTAAACTCAATTCAGTTTTTTTTATATAGTGCCAATTCACAACGCATCAATGTTGGGAAATTTATTTAGGCTATAAGGCTCTATTTATGCTTTGCTTTGATACAACTATTGTTGGTTGTTATATGTCTACTTCATGTAAAGGTACAATCTGTAGTAAATGCACAATACCTGGTTTTATTTTAGGATTTTAGGAAATGCTCCCTCTAGCTCTCGCAGGAAACTCTTGGTTTTCCTGCCGTTTTTAGTTTTCTGAATGACTACATTTCTCACAACAGCTTTTCTTGGCTTCTTAGTCCTGACTATCGTGATTGTTTCTGTGTGTGAAACTGTGTTTTAGAATGATACATAATTTACTTTTAATAGAAAAATTTTGAGACCAATGCACTGTAAAGTAGTTGAAATAATAAATTTATTTTTTCAAAATAAGGTAAAGCTTCAAAAGTCCATCAAGATAGTGTTTCTTCAGACTACAGATATTCTTATATTAACACACCCAATCCACTCTGACACATGTGAAGCAGACTTCCAAAGAAAATTGATTCCTCACAAGCAGAATGGTGCTCACACTGTGATCTGCTGCACAGATGTATGAATCTGCATTGCTTAGAGAGGGAGAGAGAGAGAGAAAGAGAGGGAGAGAGAGATTAAAACAAAGAGCTGGAGCGGCAGGAGGTAATTTTTTGTTGTTGTTGTTAAAAGTTGTGGTTTTCTTTAGCTATGCTGAAGCCGAAAAAATGAATGTGCTTTATTGTACAAACCTCAAACTGAGACACAGAAACTAATAATAATTTGTTGACATTAATAATTTTTATAAAAACATGTGAAATATATGTGGCCTAATTTTACTCCAAATAATTCCATCTAATTATTTTTATGTAAGCCTCAGTAAAAGTTTATTTTTTAGGCCTTTAGCAACAGCTAAGCTAAAGTAGAGTTAAATTTCTTCTTCTTTTTTTTCAAATATTATTATTAGCAACACTAGCGAACAAACACCAGCCTCTGGAAAACTAAGAAACACAGACGACTGGTCAGGGATAAAGTTGTGAAGAAGGTAGGATGAGATTATGAAACTATATTAAAAAAAAAAGTTTACCATCTTAGAGAGCTCTCCTCAAAACGGTAAGTGGAACAACTGCAAACCTAAAATCAAATAAGTACATTAAATTCAATTATTCTGAGAAACAGTCAAGAAGTATATGGTTAACCTTGGAAGAGTTGCTGGGATTCATAGCTCAGGTGGATCGATTTAGTAGCATCTGTGTTTTGCCAAATCAACAATTATTGACTTAATGTGAGAATAGTAGGAAGAAAGATTTAAGGATCCCCATCAGCAGTATTCTAAAGGGCACACAAGGGGAACAGATGAAGATGTTTGGTTAGATGAGACCTATTTTGAACCTTTCCTTCCTCCAAGCAAAATGCCTTGTATTCTAAATAGCGAGAACTTCTCATGGCAAGATAGGAAAAGATAAGTCAGTTAAAGAGAAGACAAGACAAAAAAAGACATGCAAAGTCAAATGACAAAAAGACATGTCAAGAGAAGTCAAGTCAAGACGATTTAGGATAAGTTAAGTCAAGATAAAATTCAACTTTATTGATCTCATATTGGAAAAATTCACCTCTGCATTTAACCCATCCCCTTGGGGAGCAGTGGGCTGCCATTAAGGGTGCCTGGGGAGCAATCGGGGGTTAAGGATCTTGCTCAGAGACCCAGTGTGGCACTCTGTGGGAGTGGGGCTCGAACTCAAAACCTCAGGATTCCAAGCTCTATGCCCTAACCACTAGGCTGCCACTCCCCCAAGAAGAGACAAGCCAAGTCAAGAAATTTCTACTTAATACAATTCAAGTCAAGACAATTTAAGTCAAGACAAGTGAAGTCAAATCAAATCAAGTCCAGTAAAATCCAATAAAGTCAAGACAAGGCAAGACCAAACAAGACAAGAAAACATGTATTTAATTCATTCATTCATAGTTTTTTAAAAGGCTTACCAATGGCACATGTAAATAAAAGTCTCTGGTGAGATGAGACATATTTTGAATTGTCCCTGCCCTCAATCAAAATGTCTTGCATGGTGGAAAACTAGCACCACTATGACAAGACAAGTAAAATCAAGTCAATACAAGTCAAGTGTAAATAAGTGAAGTCAAGGGAAGTGAAGTCAAGGCAAGAATAGGCAAGCAAGATAAGAACAAGTTAAGTGAATTGAAGTCAAGTCGATGTTGGTCTATAAACTGTGATAATAATTTTGGAAATTGGTGACCAATGTTTAATGCTTACAATTAACAAGGCCATTGGGTTGGGAATATGCAGTTTTGCCCCACAGGGTCTCTTCTGGAACTCTCAATCAAACTCTGCAACCCTCCCTAAACTCACTCTAACAGACACTCCCAGGCAGCTGTGCCTTGCCCCCCACAGTACCTTGAGGACAAAAGCAGATTTCTCTATGCTGATGAAGATTTTCAATCATCCAGGTCATAGTCATTCCGTAAAGTCCAGTGGATTGTTTTTAAACTTTTACGGAAAAACAGCTTTCTCTACTTTCTCCCTGAAGCTGCCCAGTGGTTCATAGGAACTAGAAGCCCAAGATCACGATCTACAGACTAATCCAAGGCTTAG
>NW_015151175.1:372416-383707 GCF_000732505.1 Cyprinodon variegatus
GATGGATGGATGGATGGATGGATGGATGGATGGATGGATGGATGGATGGATGGATGGATGGATGGATGGATGGATGGATGGATGCTATGCATTGTGAATTGCATTCCAATTGCTCTAAAAACTCAACTGATAACATCCCAAATTCTTCAAGATAAATAAACACAAAATCCATGCTAAACTTTTTACTATATTTGTCCATCTTCTTTGTACATAGTAGTTTAGTTTAGGTGAGTTTCACTAGTTTTTACGCAAGGGTTTCTAACTGAAATATGTTTGACTTGGAGCTAGGAGCTCTTGCTAGGACAGCAAGAGAGGAAAAACATAACAGAATATTATGGAGTAATTAATAAAACAAGGTTTATTCAGGTTGAAAAAAAATTAAATAATTGAAACAAATAGAAGCAGGCAGTTAGCCAGATATTGTACTGTGCAATGAATGTGACTATAAAAAAAACAACACTTCCAGACTTGTTAAAAAACACTCAGAAAATATGTGTTCCTTTATATTTTTAAAACACAAATTACAAAGATTAGAACAACTAAAATAAATTCTTCATCAGATCAAGAACCTGTACAATGAAAAAAATTGTGTAAACTCTTACTGGACCTTTTGAGAACAGTTATGATTAAAAGATTAAAACATATAATCTTATCCAACCACCTTTTCTTAGCTGCACATACGCTGCTGATCCAGAATGTCACACCATAGAAGATGGCTGATGCCACCTTAGGGTCTAACAAAAAGTCTATTGAGAATAATGGAATTGTGTAGGTCAATGTATACTTGTGTGTTAGAATAGCGTACTGAAATTCCAGACCTTTACTCGCTTGAGAATCTGAAGCAAAACTTTATAATACATTTTTAAAATATGTCCTTTTTTAAGGGAAATAGTGAAAACCATAAGTATGTAATTTTCCTTACACTACCTTGTCTTGGTGAATCATATCCATATAAAAAATAAAACTAGGTGAGTCACTGTAAAGTATCATAATGTGAAGAAAGTTCACAGTGCATCAATGATTTGGAAGAACTGTAGGTGTCAGAAAAGCAACAATAAGTTTTTTTTGTGAAATACATAAAGGAATGTTTGCTGACAAAGACTGTCTTTGAAAAAATATCGTCTTTCCATCCCTTCTATGTCTGATGATGGAATCAGGTCTCCAATGACCAGTAAAGAATTTTATAATAAGTTCAATAGGATTTTTGTAGCCCTTGACAGTTTACCACAGCATCAGATCTTCTCACATCCACATGAACATCCAAAGACTTTCAGCAGGTCCACATATTGTTTGATTGAAAATAAAAAGAGATGAAAAGGGGATGTGTCAAGAGGTTGAGAACATGAGTGCATCCCCTCTTGGAGGAAATTCAAGAGACGTCCTATCAAAGCCTCTTTCCTTCCGTCTATAAATACCAGCTCGGTGAATAATATCGCTCCCCTCCTGTGGGCATCAAGTCATATTCTAGATCTGTTTAACACATGAGAGGCTCTGAAGATAACTCTGCGGCCTATACTGTACATTGAGTTTCATACAACTGCAGTGTATTAATTCAATATGCTGCCGTGACAGATAAAATACATGTCTATCAAAGGTTGACAACTTAATCCATTTTAATTTACTGCATTTAAGATGTTTTAACATCTTCTATCCTCTTTTATGTGCTGAGAAAAAGTGTTGGAAACAGCTTACCATATATTATAACAGGTTTTAGAGTTTATAGTATGGAGATGATTATGGTATGGGGTGATAAAAGAGGCATTACTATAAAATAGACCATCTCCCTAATGCAATAGGCTGCACCGGTACAGCATGCTGAGTCAATTGCTACTTAAATGGAATAAGTGGACTGAGATGTTAAGAATTCAAGTGATGAGGTTATTTTTTTTTACTTATTGAATTTTTCATGTTGGTTTTGCTTAAAATCCTCCTGCAAACAGCAACTATGGATTTGAAGGAGAATTGTACATGGTTTGTTGACTCAAATATATCAGCCGTACTTCCATGTCAGCTGGAGAAACTCATGAGGAAACCAAGGAGTAGAGGTGATATGTAATATAGATGTATAAGACAATTTTGTTTGAAAGACATTATAAATTGTAGAGGAGAGACAACCACATCATATCAGAATAAAACATACAATATAACCCTACTGGTGAAATACGTTAGTGATAACAACAACTATTTATATGTGCTATATACCTTCTCATGCTTTATAGCTCTAGTTCAAAGGGATAACTTAATTTGGAAATGTTGAACCCTTATATTGTTTTTTTTGTTGCTAAAGGCATTCTGTAGCAACATCCAGAGTGATGGTCCACATCTCTGATAATGGGTCTCCTTATCTGCTTTTTGCTGAAAAGTGATTTCTGCTCCATGGTAATAACTCCTTCTGCATTTGTTATTCTGTGCAGATTCTTTTCATTTACCACTGTGAGGTACCCAATCCACAATAATATTAAAAACAAGAACACTTTTAAACTGACTATGACACTTTGCATTTCATTGTGATTAAGGATGTAATAAAGGATAACTGTGACTTAACATATTTCTGTGTTAAAATGTAAAAGTCCAAAGTCTCCCGGAAGTGATGCTGAAAAGAGAATTGAGGGATCATTCATTGTATGCAGGTCGATTATAAACAGTTCAGGTTGTGCAAAAACAGCATTAATATGGTAAAACAATTTAACAATGCTTTGTTGCAAGGATACCGAGACACATGACATCAGTTTGCTCTACTTTTCTGGAGTGAAGATGATAAATGCTGCCTTGAACAGAGCTGTAAAACTGATGGACAGTTGGACTGGTCCATCTGAGCACAGGCTGTTAAGATCTGTGGGTTTTTTCGGCAACGGGCCAAAGATGAGTGCAGAAGTTATATCAGAGGGCCTGATATTATACAGACGGAGGACTTGAAAAGCTTTTATGCATCTCATGTGAAAAGCTCACCATAGAAAGGACTTTGGCCAGAAAGTTACCTTAGATATTGTTGTTGTAGTTAATAAAAAAATCAGAAAGAAGTATCAAAATAAGAGATTAGTTTTAAAGGCCAGTCATGTTCTTTTTTTATTCCTGGAAAACATTAAGATATGATTTAAATATTAAAAACTGTACTCTAACACATCTTTATTACCTTTATCAGTTTCTTTGAACAGTCCCTCTTATATTTTATTATTGATTTAAATGAATAAAAACTCGTTATAAGATTGAAATATAAATATATATCAGATATTTCCATAAAATACAAAGTTCTTCTCAGCTTCACCTCTTTGTTTTTTATTGCAGTGTCACACTGTCAGCTATGCTAGTTACTCAAACACATACAGAGCTGTGCCATAAAACTGCTCTTCTATCTAATGATGTTTTTCTTCTGACTCTGTCTTGTTTTCTTCCAATTATGAGTGAACTGTATCTATGGAAAAATCTGATTCCTAGCTTTCCTCAGCCACTGTAAGGCAAGTCAAGGCAAGTTTATATATAGCACAATTCAGTACATGGACAATTCAGTGCTTTACATGAATTAGATACTAAAATAGAAGAGAAGTGAAAGCAGCATAAAAGCAAAAAACATTTGTAAAACAAATAAAACAATTGGACCTTTAATAAAGGAAACTAAAAGCAAATGGCTTTTATTTTGCCATTTGCTGTTAATACCAAGGGTGGGAGACATGTCTCTCTGAAGTCTTGGCCAGGTTTTATCTTCTAAAAGTGATGCTCATGTTGTCAAACGGCTTTTGAGATCTGGACTGGATTGTATATGTTGCTCCAAACGTCTCACAGCGGGGGCTGCCAGTCCGGTTATTATACATAGAAGAAGCACCTTGTTTCTCAGTTCCATTGGCTATGTGTTGTTCTGACGGCTTGCTGTCTAAAACCACTGGTGGAGCTATCTCTGTGTTTTGAGACACCGGCAGGTTCGGCACCAGCAGCGTCGTATCATTTCCATGACCCGCATTAACGTCCACATTGAGTCGGTTAATCTACATTTTTAAGACAGCCATCCTCTGTAGAAGCTTGTCCAAGTCCTGTGGGGTGAAGAGATGCATTTCATGCTGATGTGTCCTCGAGAAATGTTTAAAAAGTTATCCAATTAGAGAATCCTTAAATTAAAAATAGCTTTTGTCACTTTGGCTAAGAGATAAGAAGATAAAAAATAAGAAAAAAGAACGCAAGCCAGGAGCACGGAAGAGATGCTTCTTAGCAGGCAGAGAGGCAGAAGGTTCTTTTACTGTATTTTACATGCAAGGGTTCATTTATAACATTATAACAAAATTACAAAATAAAAGTCTGGATTAGCTTTTCTGAGAATATTTCAACCATATACGTTAACAGCTGCTCATTTCAGCTGTGTGACATTTATTTTAACTATATTATATGTTATTTCGCATACATATATATGAATTTGTTATTTAAAAAAAGATGCCACAAGGACTTTAGTGAGACTGATATAGACTTTCTCAAGAATTTGAGAGCTCAACCTAAAACCAATGAGTTTCTTGGTCAAAATACATCTGATCCTATACCATCATTAGATCTAACAGATAACCAGGTTATCCTGATCCACCTCTATAGTTATGCTATTATAGGCTTCAGCTGCTGGAGGACATACGGACTACTTTTCATCATTCTGATTCATTATTTTGTGGTCTTCCATTCTGAAGTATTTCTTAGTTCGACCCATAACTTTTATGCCCTCTCCGCTTTTTCTCATCATAGTAGCTTTTTTTGGTCTTGTTCTGATTAGTTGTGAAATAATCCTGGAATATCATCAAATATTATCTGGGCTGACTGATTGTGCTTTGTTTTATCCCTTTAGGTTTAAAAAAAATGGCTCAGATGGCCCCAGGATTCAGGCAAGTCAGACAGTGGGAAGTTTCAAAATGTTTAACAATAAAAATCAACAAACAGAACAGAACAGAAACGGACTGCTGTGTATCAGCGGACCTGCAGCGACTACAGGGGGAAAACATTGCATCACCCATCACTGGCACTCCGGTTGTGGGAGAAACACAGGTAAGTGACCACAATAATCTGACAGAAGATGATTGTAAGTCACTTACCTGGCTCAACAGTTTAGTCAATACTCTCAGGAAGGCAGGATCAGCCGATGCACTGCCAGTGAGATGCGGAAATGCTAAGCCATTCAAAGTGTCCCAGATGCAGCAACCCCAGAGAGCAGACAGGAGACAGATCCAGGTTGGAGAAACCGTTCAAAACAGGATCGTTCTGAAATCCAGGTGTCCGTAGACCTAACCAGGGGTTCAGAGTTCCAATGAGTCTAGCAGCGAGCTCAGACTGACATGCTCAGATGGAGACAGGCAGGCTCAGTGGTTGAGAGGGACTGAGACAAGACATGGTGCCAGGATAACTGCAGAACTTTAACTGGTACTCCTCCTAGGAGTGAGGATCATAGGAGTTAAAACTGGCTTTCCCCTCAATCCGAGGGCTCCGTGGAGAAGAGCCAGGACACAATCAGGAGACACATGACGAACACTAACACCCTCTGCACACACAGGCCCTCAAGAATCAGGACATGAACCAACTTAACTAAACTCAAAAACAGACAAACAAACAAACATTACAAACATGAACAACTAACACTATTCGTATTATACTACGAATAACGATCTAGCCCAAAAAGCTGGACTGAACCATATAAAAAGCAACGGGAGCAGGTGGATAAGATCAATGATAATTAGAGAGTGGGGAGGGTATGGCAGGTGAATGAAGTGGGTAATTAGATCAGCTACTGGGGCTGCAAGCCTGACATGCTCCTTTCTTCTTCAACTCCTACTTAGCCTCGGCAGATGGCCGCTCACACTACACCTAGTTCTGCTGGAGGTTTCTACATGTTAAAAGGGAGTTTTTCCTCTCCACTGCACACATGATTGGTGCAAAGGATTGTTGTAGAATCAATGGCACAATACAAATTAATTTCTACTGTAGCCACATGCTCAACCAATGAGGTTGAATTCTGCAAAGTCAATGCGTGGATACAATCAGCTGCTTTTCCTTAGGTAAAAAAAACTTTAAACCAATCTTTCTATATGATTTCATTAAATTGTCTGTATGAAGTGCCTTGAGATGAGATGTTGTAAATTGCTGTATCTAAATAAAGGGAATTGAATGTGGGATTTACGTTAGCCCATATTTCAGGTCACTTTACAATCTGCTTTCTTGTATACAGTATGTTGTTTAAATACCAATGGTTGGAGAATACAAAATATGAGATTTTTCTTTTGGTTGTTTTCTTTTCTTTTTTTTTTTTTTTACCAGAAGGCTTCAACAGCTTGCTGGGGCTTACTTTAGAGTGTCTTTTGGGATAAAACTGACCTAAAGAATTGCTTTCAACACATCAACTGTTCTTTGAGCTGCATTAACAAGAAAACTTTTTTTTTCCTCCTCTAGTTATTTTTTTTTTTTGAGGAAATGAGGTGAAGTGAGGAGAAGGGAGAGGCGGGGGATCGGAGCATTCCCTCCTTCCATCAGTGATACAGAGAGGAGAAGTTTTGCCAGCGAGCAAGGCTTTGAAACTGTAACGCAAGAATGGCAGATCACAGAGGCCAAAGAAAAATGATATTCTCCTCGTTATGACTCCCCCAACCAGGGACTTTGTTGTGGGGGCTTCTGCTTTTAAATGGAAACAGGTTCTGTAATTCTGTGGCATCCCACATGCACACATGTTTGAACATGGCTGGATGCACTGTGCATAAGAGCAGACTCCATCATTTCTCTTTGCTCTAAAGTATAGTGACAGGATATTAAACCTTATCCCATGTGTCTACCTGCATGAAGGTGGTCCTTACCTGACTGTGAATTACACAATGTCTCCAGGTAGGGATCTTCTACAGCTCTTGAATGTTAGGTACTATAGCAGAAATATAGCTTCTCCTAAGAGTAGGGTATATATGGTTTGTGTCTTAGGTCTATCTATGTTTTCAAAAGTAATGTTTTCACAAGCCTATTTTAAAAAACACTGTGGGTACCACTGGTTTAAAAAGATATGAAATGTCATAAGTGATAAATGGCTGCAGCGGCAACCATGTTGGACACTAAATACCTTGGGCTCTCACAGTAGGGATTCCGCCTGTAGGAATCTAACATCCTTCTTAGGAGAATAAATCTGTCATCACTGTCCCGATCTTTCTTATTGTACCTTCCTAAAAAAGAATTTATAGCAGTGAATTTTAAGCTGCCATTGCGTTGATTGCTCTGTGCACTTTTATTGAATTTAGGAGACAGGAAACCATGCAGAACAGGAGTGAAACTGTGTTCATGCTTTGCCCTAAATCATCCAAATCTTCCTGTTTTTACCAAAGGGCTTCATTTTACATGTCTAACTGGAAATAGGTTCCTCTAGTTGCACCGGCTCAATCCTTTTCGAATTTTCACCATCAGAGCTGATGAGTCCTATCGTGTTTTCATGGTGCTTAGGCCAACTTTAACAGCTCAGACTGAAACATCTTGGTCTGAATGTTTTTCATTAGAAAGAAAATTTGGAAATCGCATTACTGAATTTATTCTGATCTCATCAGTGTGAGACACACATACTTTGGAGCTGCACAGCTTTATCTTTATACAAAAGCGGCAATAAAAAAAAGCCAAGAAGACTTGATGTAATGAAACAGCCAGGCAGCATTTGTAAAAAGCTGTATTGAAGCTCTTTGTTTTTGGATCAAACAACTGCTTCAAATGAAGGCTTCTTGATTTTCTGCACAAATGGCGCAGAGCGTAAATGCTAAAAGTTAGAAATGAGATGTATTACTTTATTTTCCGAAAACTCAAAATGCACGACCCTCCATGTTTTGAATTTGCCATTTGATACGCCTTGTTTTTGCATATTTCCCAGTCTGTACTTTCGTGCTAAAAATGTGCTGCATTAATGCGGCGCCCCGTTTGATTTGGTAAATATGTTTTTTTGCCGCATAGGTTTTAGATTTCAGGTGAGAAGCAAACCAGCGTGCCTCAGACTTCATGCCAATGCTTTCGTGGGAAGCTGGGCGAAGATTAGAACGTGTGAGTGGGTGTCTTTGAGGAATTAAATGAATGGGAGGAGTTGACAACTTTGAGTGGAGGCTGGAGGGCAGTTTCATAGATCTCATATTTGCTGTTTCATACACATACCAAAAACATATTGTATGTATGCACATGCCTCCTCTTCCAAAGCCAGCTGGGAAAGCCACAGTTTTTCCGGTTTTTGGGAAAAGGGGGAGTTTAGCCTTCAGTCTAAATCAATAACAAATCCTCTCACCGCCAAATTCTCCAATCAAAACACCAGATTTAAACAAAAACCTGAGTGGTAGATGAATGGTGTCAAGTTAATGCATAGAAAATGTTTTGTTTACCCTATTAAAGACTGATAATAGTTTCGACACATTTACCTTTTCTATGTGAGAGCAGAGAGCAAAGAAAATGTGGAAGGATAGCCTCTGGGTTTAAAGATTGACTGAAATGTTAAAAGGTATTTGACTTCTTTAAATGTTTGTTTCTCCAGGTAAAGAAACCAGTATGAAACGTGTTTTTATGGGATTTTCATATTTTTTTCAAATCTGTGATTTATGTGGAATATTACTCTTTAATTATTACAGAAGACTTTAACATTGACAATAGTGAAGAGAGAAGTACAACAGAACTCTGTGATTTAATTTTACAAATTTTGGTTTGACTCAACATGTTAAACATAGAACACACAAACAATGAATTATTTTGGACTTTATCATCACTAAAAGTCTTAATATTTCCAAAGTGTTTGTAACTGATGTTGCCCTGTCTGAGCATTTCTCTATTTGTGAAAGCAGGATTTCTAATAACCGGCAAAAAAGACATTACAGGCTTTAAAGAGCCTTTTGCAACTTAGAGTTTCACTTTTATCACAGTTTGCTATCTGAGGAATTGTTTTTGGATCAAAAGTTTTGATATCTAGTATTAACTTTTAGGGCTTTTTGGCTTGTTTTTGAGAGAACATTTTACTTCTGTATGTAAAATGAATACTGAAAATTACATAACATCAGGGAGTATGTTTAGCTTAGCTTTATATCAGTAAACAATGGAGAAGAAATCTAATTCAGACAACGAAAAGGCTTTAAATGTGTAAAACTACACATATGATGGACCTCAGCCCTATAATTGTGAGTCTGTTGCCAAAGAGAGAGACCAGAGGAAGAATTTCTTAACACTTCTTAAAGTCATGTTGGTGTCTCGGCTTGTCCTAAGAGGCTATTTCACCTTGATAGTTTAGTGCAGCAGCATCCTGCTGTTTTTCCGAACCACAAACGTCATTGTAGAAGACTTTACATGTGATCTGTTTTTAGAGCTTTAAAACAGATCACAGTGGGAAGCCTCGTGTGGTAAGCAGTGAGACACATGATGTACCAGTAGGGCAATGATTGCTGGTTTTTCTGCACCACCAGAAAGAATAGATCTAAAACTACAAGAATAGAAATACAACTGAAAAAAAAGAGAGTATTTCTTCTCTGAAATCATCACACCACAAATCCTCCTGTGAATGTAGCTTCTGGACTTTATTCTATCAGAGTGTGCATTGAATTTACTAACTTCTTCTCATTAAATGTGCTGTGTGAGCAGGTAGATTGCATCAGAGCATCGTGCTGCACAGTGTGAGAACATTCATTGTGAACTATAAAACACTAAATAGCTTGTGCACATTTTCGATGCAAAATCAAACTTGTAAACATATTTGTGCCTTTAATGCAATGACTGTAGGATGCAGTTGTGAAACAGAAAAGAAAATATTAGCTAAATACCACATAATGTGGCGATAGCCTGCTTTTTCCACTTTGTATTTCCTCTGAGCTCTTGCATCACTGAGGAGTTGTTTGTCTTTGAGTGCTGCAGAGTAAAACTTTGAGCAAGATAGATCATAATTGAGGCTGACAATGAGCTCAGCTTTAATTAATTCAGTGGAACATTTGTTCCGCACATCAGTCCATTTTTTCTTCATTAAGGAGAAAATTCTCCCCACAAAACCAGTGGAAGATGGGATGCTGAGGACAAAGGACTCAGCAGCTCCACCTCTTTGCTGTTCCTTTGGACTGCCAGGATTCCTTTTTCTGCTGCGTCAGCTTTTTAATTACTCTGTTCGTCCCCCATACTGCTCTGTTGTCTCCCGCTATCTTCTCCGTGAGCAACACTTGGCTCAACCAATGGGATGAGGGTATTCTAAAAACATTACATATATGTTGTCAGATCATTGGTCACAACGCAGGACAGGGCCCAGGAACAGGTTTACCATAAGTTTTGTATGTAATCTGCCCTTGTTCTTCATTTTCCATTAGCTTTTACTGACAATTTTTTTTTACTCTCACAGTAATACGGGACAAAATGTGTTCCTTTTCCACTAAATATGGGACAGGTACTTCTATCTCTAAATACGGCATGATTCCGTTTTTCAAGGGATGGTTGGCGACCCTATCCCAAGGCCAGATTCACAATAGTGTGGCGATGTGGCCTCTTTGGATTCAAAGACTCCTGTGTATGCGGCCAACATATGCAGCCCTCTCTATATCCTTCGTATTCTAGGGTATCCCTTGATTCATTGTGAGTCAAAGCAAGCTGGCTGCTCCGTGCTCAGAGGAAAAAGGGAAACAGCGATGAACAGTGGGGAATATTGTAAGTGAAGTTTAATATAATACGAGTGTGTGAATAGTTTTGTCTTAGATTGATCATTTAAATGGTGGTGAGACAGATATGTAATTTTTGGTTTATTGAAAGGTTTTATCTGGCACTGTGCGAATTGGTTTGGCTGACATTTAAGCTCAGATTCCATTATCTGTGCAGTGTGGGGATTATAAATGTGATATCTGTGATGAGGGTACTGCTGCTGAAGCTCCTCAGAAATTTAATTATTACACAGGACAGGAAGAGTCAGGAAAAGTTCAGCATCCATCTTTACTGTACCTGCTTTGTGAGTCAACTGTCACGGTTGCTAGGTGACAGAGCGTACGATGAGTGAGGAGTGTCAGCTGGGGAAGGCTGGACCTACTTGAATCTATAGCTAAACTCTTCCAGACTTCTTATTTTTTTAAGCATTGGAAGGACCCAGTCGAGGCAGACTGGGTCCTTTTGAGGACGCAGCCACTAAAATCGAAATTGACGCTTCTTTGATCAAGGGCAGATTTCCTCTCAGATGATTGTTTAACTTCAATGAAATATCTGCTGCAGATCCTCCAGGATTGGCTGCCTCTCTAATTAATATCAACCTCTTTCCATATTTTGGAGGATGGAATAAACAGAAGTGCATAAGATGTTTAAAGCTTTGGAGATTTTTTTTT
>NW_015151175.1:386098-405001 GCF_000732505.1 Cyprinodon variegatus
TTTACTGAATATGGCTGGACATTTAACAGTAAAATAATTTGGCCAGCTGGTTAGTATTTATAAAAGCTCCTTCTTTTAATTTAATCTTGTGTATATATTTTTGTTGTCTTGGTCCTAAATGAAGAACGAATACATGAACTGATTGATGTCAGTGAAACAAGTTGCTCACATTGGTCACTGCTCTACTAAACATGAGGAACATTACGGCTCTTTGACCCTTCAATAGATCAATGGAACATTGGCCCCTGCACTCAGCATTGAAACATAGCATATCTTTAAAATAATGTTTTAGTCTGAAATGTCTGTGATATTCTATGCACTAATTGAAAAACAAATAAATAAATAAACAAAAACTTCACCATGGATGATTTTATGTTTTTCAGCAGAATGCTGGTTTCTGTCCTGAAAGGATCTGGAAGTGCTCTCACTAGAAGACATATGCTCACACAAAAATGTACAGACAGTATAATAGAGGAAATCCATTATTTTGTTTAGTTTTCTTGTTTTTCATTTAATTATTTGGGCTGTTTGTGTTTTTATAGAAATGAGAAAAGTCACATTTATGCAAAAAAAAAAAAACTTTTCTTATGTCAAGAATATAAAGTGGATAATAGATTTATAAATATGTTGAGAAAGATGGTAATTAAAAAAATATATTATTTAGGTGCTGAAGTTATTTTGTTTTCATACTTTCCTTTTCAGTTTTCATCAGGGTATTTATCTCCTATATTTCATATCATGTCTAACTACCCGTTTGTAGAAAACTGTGACTGGTGTGTGAAGCAGGATTTCAGTGTGAAGGACTGAGCCTCCCTTTACATAAATGAACAAGAGAGAACTTGAAAATTTTACTCTAAAGACCAAAGAAACGGTTTGATCTTGCTAGTAGAGAACCTATGAACAAGAATACAAATGGAAACAGAAGCAGGAAAAGTGTTTAGGCAGATCGAAGGTAAAAGTCATTATTAAGGGTCACCTGATTAGTTGTCCACAACCGTCCCAATATGATTTTCAATACTACTAAAAATCATCAGAAAGAAATTAATCTTTGAAGGCTGATTTAATCTGAAGATTTGAGCATAAATTTAGACACGTTCATCACTACAGCCCTTTTAAGGTACATATGAGAAGGAAGAGCCCTAGAGACGTGTGCAGATTAAAGTCTTAAAACACCGTGACTGCAGACTGCAAGTTTTCCCTGTTTCTTTCCAGGCGTCATGTGTTCCGAACATCCATCGATCATCGACTACATGACATTTTAGACATCAATGTTTCCTCCTCTGCTTTGTGATTTAAACAATCTTTACACACAGACATACTGCAGGCGTACACATACATAAAAATACAACTGATTTAACCAAATTTAAAAAAGCTGAGATTTGTTGCTTTTTATTTTTGTAAATAGTACAAAAAGAATTCTGTTATTATCCTGAGGCAGAACTATAATTGAGTTTATTTTAATAAAAAATAATCACAATATGAGAAATGTAACCCAGATATGAAGAAGTAATAAAAAAATATTTAGCATTGCATACAATAGCAGTGAGGTATTGTCAGGAAGCGTCATCTTACATTTTAATAAAAGACGTGAATATGAAGTTCTTTGCATCTAAATAAAACTTAAAAGCATGTTTTATATTATATGCTCATTAAGTTAAAATGTTGAAAAACATTGTCTAGAAAAAGAAATTGAAGTGAATTTTATTCTATTATTGTTGCAAGCAAAGGACATCTTTTGTAAATTGTGATTGAAAGAAATCCAAACCAGAAATTAAACTTTTAATTTTAATCAAAAAAGGTTTTTGAAAGTAACTTCTTTATTTCAAATTATTTGTTTCATATTTTTTATATTTTATTTTTTCCAATATAGTATTTTTTCAGATGGAGTTTCAAGAACAGCATACTTTTTAATTTTATTTTTACAGATCACATCTTCTTCAATAATTTGACCAATAAAATATTGTTACTAACATCCATGCAGACCACTAGAAATGTGAAAATTGCACTTTTAAAAAAGAATGAAATTCGAGAAACCTTGTCAAAATTAAACATGAAAATTAAACAGGAAATAATCTGTAAAAATAAAAATAAAAATTGGAAAAAAAATTCTGAATAAAAGAAAATCTGGGAAAACAGTAAAGTAACTCTCAAAATAAAATGTTTGTAGTTCTGGATTGCATTTTTTTATTTTCACTTTCCATTTTTCAAAATGTGTTCTTTGTTTGCAACATTAATGGAATAAAATTCTCTCCATACAGTTAGAATAAAAACCTGGCAGCCTTCATCTATGTTAAAACAAACAGCACAGGTAGAAACCCTGCTTTAGCGTAAAAACAAACACTCCGAGTATTTGCTACCCTGTCCTTGTATTCTGATGTATTTAGTCTCGTAATTAACCCGAGAGAGAAAGCAGTGGAGCTGGAAACCTCAACAGGGCAGGATAACACCTTGACAATTCAACCCACATGTGCAGCAGCTTGCTGGGCTGCAGCCTGGGGGCAGAGCCTCAGCCAGCATGTGGAAGAGGTTTTCCACTCTGCTGAATGTCCAGTACCTCCAGCAGGATCAGCCTGGAGCCAGCTCTCACTAACGCTGCAGTATCAAGCATCACGGCCAGCTGTGGATTAACACAATTTGCACCTCCCCTCCGTGCAGGTAACACTCACACCTCTGTGTGGAGGTCCACATTTCACACACGCTAGTACACACAAAGAACAGACATCTCACAGGAAGGCTGGTTTGTTGCCAACAATATTACATTTGCAAAGATTCAATTCAATTGAAGCTCCATAATGCAATAAGAAAGGGATAATCTAATTTGACCTCACTGCTGTTTTAAAACGCTTGAACAACTTCTTGAGGCGTTTTGTTTCATCCTCAGAGAGCTGAGAAAGCCTGGCATTCAATTTTTTCTTCAGTCCTGCTATCGATCAATCACGTATGGGCAGGGACCCTATCAAAACAGGCTCACGATATCAAAGCTGAGGACATCTGTGTTTTATATGTATGTATACTCAGAACGGCTGTCAATCTCTGCTCCACTTGACTTCTTTTTTTTTTTCTAACAAAGCTTTTTTTTGTCATATTTGAGCAAAGTTACGACCACTATCAGACCAGTGAGTGAAGTTTATGAAAAAGCTGGAAAATCAGACGCCTTCCTAGATAAGGTCAAATAGTTTAACCAAGGAATTTAAACACTGAGTGGAGGAAATGTAGTTGTTTGGTGGATTAAAGTAGAAAAGATCAAGGGGAATCGAAATAGAATAAAATGAATTTCCATGGAGAATAATTTTTTATTTTGCTGATATTTATGAATATTTCTTTCTTTAATGTCTCTTCACACCATGTTATGTCCTTCCTTCCTCCCTTCTTTCTTACCTATGGAGCAATCAGTTTTTCATATTTCCTTTATTTCCATCCTTCTTTCTTCTTCCACATATCCAACAATCATTTGCTCCCTTATTACCCTCTTTCCTTCTTTACTTTCTTTTATTCTTCCTCCTAAATTTCGTCCCTATCTTCTTCCAAGCTAAAAACCTTCACGCTTCTGTTCTTTGCGCCATCATCAACCCATCCACCCTCCTTCTATATTTCCTTGTCATCTTCAAATTAATTTTATTTCCTCTATCACTTCCTTCTTTTTGTAGTCCCTTGTAAGATTTTTCATGTTCCATTGAAAGCAATCTGAGAAATTACAAAAAGATTTATGTTTGGCTTTTATATTTGTCCAAAAATAAGGCCGAGAAGTATACGATTAGAGTTTGTAATATTATGAATCTTAGATATGATAATGTGGAGGTAAGGAAAGGATAGCTAAGTAAAAAAGGCATAAAAAGGTAAAGAAAAAATATTTGAGGAAACAATAGAAAGGAGGTAAAGAAAATAAAAGCAGAACAATTCTTAGATTTATATAATAGGAAAATAAAATAGAGGAAGCATCTGTCTTTTGGCTGGATGTTCAGCTTTTTTCTGGGGGAGTGCTGACAAGCAACTAAGCTGAAGTGGGCGGAGCCTCTCAGTGGATAGGGGGGTGAAAGTGGGAGGGGGGTGGACTGCCCTCTGACATGACCCTGTCACATGAGAGGTGAGCCAACAAGTACTGAAGGCCTGTTAAACACCTCGACACCAGGTAAGAGACCCATTATATCCACCTCATTTAGTGCATTGATGACACTGTGCTCTTTATTAGTCTCATGTCTTCCAGCAAGTTTGTTTGGCTCAAACAACACAGCTTTCAGGGGTTTTTTCCACGGTTAACTAAATTCCATCCGAAAGATACCAGAGAGATGTCTCCCTGTGTGTTAATAGATAACTGAAACAAAAACAAACAAACCGGGTTTTAAAAATAGATTGAGTATATCTTTGATTATGCCGGTTGTAGTTTTGTGGAGTGAATGTTAAAAACCTGGTTTTCTAGAAGTTCACCTGAACAATGTCCTGCCAGCAGCCATTCACTGGCTCTAAATGACTGACACCTTTTACAGAGGCTGGCATTCAGCACCAAAAAAACAACTACAGGCACACAGAGCAGGTCTAGAACTAGAAAATATAGACAACATTTAGGCCTTTCTGCCTATTTTTCACTAAAACTATGCAAATATGTTATGACGTAGTTTAAGAATATATGTTTTTCTTGAATAGCATTAATTAAGCTTACTTAAATGGAAACAATTAAGAAGACAAAAGAATAACAGAACACATTGTTAATTTGTTCATATACATAAACAATAGATAATTTCTATAATAATAGATAATATGAGGAGTTGTTTCATAGATAATATATGTATAATAGACAATATTAAAACATTGTGTGATCTAACAGGTAAAGCCAAATGGGTTGTGTTTTAGAAGAAGACCAAAGATTGTGGACTATAGACAAAAAAAGTTAATGTTTACAGGTCTAGTAAATGTTAATCTACTACACAGATTCTGACCAGCCTTTTAGATTTCATCAGTACCACACCGCCCTCATGTGTTCATTGCTGAGAACTATTCTGAAAAGAAGTTATGGAAACAGTCTTTTTCTGCACATTGTTGCTGTACTTTACCTGGTTGAGATTAATAAAGCCAAGTTTCAGATTAATTTGTGCTTCACACCATCCTATAGAGCAGAGGTAACAGATTAGCGGACCCACCTGCTGGCAGATCCAGACCCAACCTGATTTAAAACATTTATAAAGTTTGTCATGTTGTTGACAGCACTGTCTAATTTCACTTGTGCCAATTCTCCTGTTTGTATGGTAAAGCCCTCCGGCATCAGAGCAAAGGCCCCATTATGGTCCGGTGTCATGCATGTCTCATGACTGAAGTGAAATTTTTGAGCATATTAACCCTTTATTTTTTTTAACATGTTGTTACAGTTAGCAGCTCTAATTAAAATCTGCTGCATCATTCTATTAAGACATAATAGCAGCACCTTTCATGTGTTTTGGACTCACACCAAAACACATGAAACACCAACTAAGAGGAATGTCTCAATACGTATTCTTTCCAAAAATGTTTTTAAAAAATCTACTGGATTTTGTTTCCATTTTTGAAGATGTTTTGCTTTCCATCCAGGAAGCTTTTTCAATTTAAATTGTTGTTTTTTTTTTTACTTTTTTGGAATGACTATGACCTGGATGACTGAGAATCTTCACCAGCTCATAAGCTATTGGAGTTTTAAAGAGATAATCTGATTCTACTTTTGAAGGTTTTGAAATAAAGATAAAACAATCTTCTCTTATGTGTCAGTTTCTGAATCAACTGATTTAGGACTGACCTGATGTGACATTACGTCTCAAAAGTGGGTTGAGTGATACACATTTAACATTTGTGCTAAAAAGCCTAAAATTCAAATTAAGATGTATAATTTTGTATTTTCTTTTGAATTGTTTTTATATTAACGGTGATCAAAATGAAAAAGTGTATTTATACTCTAAAATCTAGTCTACACTGCATGCTGCCTGTACTGACTTTATGATACGGTGAACAAATGTCCCTGATTTCCTGATTTCCTTTCTCCAAAAATGACATAAAAAAAGCTTCTGTGTTTTCTTTTTTTTTAACAGTGTCCTGTCTGGCAATGTCGCAATAAGAATAATTGTCTTCATGCCAAAAAGAGCCCAAAAGATTTTACTATCACAAGAGGAGCAGTAGGGCTATCGCCATAGTGTCCGGCTTGTTTTACGCATAGAAATTGCTTAAATATAATTATGAAGGGAGTTTTACAGATTATATGGACACTGCAATTTAAGTAGAATGTGTTTTCTTTTATTTGGTTTTGGTCCTTTTAATGTCTTATTACAAGGTCACCGTAACCCAGCAGGCAATCTGCCATGGGTATTTTTTGTAAGTAGGTTTGCTGATTTATTTTTGACTATTTTTGACTTTCAGACTTGTCTATTAAGGTTGAATATATAAAAGCTTTCAAATAAAATTAAATAAAAAAATATCGGTTATAGAGAAAAAATGGAAGGAAGATCGCATGAATTAGTAAAGATGGGGGGCAGTGGCGACCTAGTGGTTAGGGCATAGAGCTTTGAATTCTGAGGTGCTGGGTTCGAACCCCACTCCAACAGACTGCCACTCTGGCTCTCTGAACAAGACCATTAACCCCTGATTGCTCCCTGGATGCCGCACAATGGCAGCCCTGTGCTCCCCAAGAGGATGGGTTAAATGCGCAGATACATTTCTCCAATGTGAGATCAATAAAGTTCAGTTATTATTAGTAGAGGAAGGAAAGATAATCACTTTGTTTCTTCTGATAGGAGCTGGTTTTAACACATGATAGTTTGACTTTTTTGCTGAATTAAGCCGTTTTTGCTGTTTATCAGCTGAGGAAACAAGAAACTATTTTGAAAATAAAAGAAACATTCAGTTTTATAATAGGATAGGTTTCAAGTTATCTTAAGAAATGACCAACCTGTAACGGATCTCTGAAAGAAAGATCCTACTTTAAACATTAATGGAAATGTTAAATATTAGCTGACCCTGACACTAATGTTATTTTTGGAAAAGTTTTAAGTTTTATAATATCTGTGTTTTAAAATAGAGCTGAAGAAAATAGGAGTAATTAAAAAACTACAGATAGAGAAAGAAAATAGAATGATGAAAAGGTAATTTGGAAAAACAGGAAGACTATTAAAAACATAAAGAGAAAGGGGAAGAGAGCAGAGATATAAAATAAAACACAGGAAGGAAGAACATGGAAAAAAGTGAAAGCATGAATGCTAGTATTCCTGTAACCTTTTCCCTTATACTCAATCCTAAAAACAGAAACATTCCTGCCTCTACATTTGATTCTTCTTGTTAAAATATGAGTATATATTTATAAATTACACATAACTTTAACCCTCCAAGCTTCTTTGTTTCATCATAATCTAAGTGTTTTTGTCTTTGAGCTAAAAACTGTCAGGGTTTGATTGAGGTTTTGAGGAATCAAATGCAGAGGCAATGAGACAGATGAGTTCTTGTAGTTTTAATTGTGTTCTCACAGGCAACAGAGGCAGGAATCCAAAAATCCAACAGAAAAATTCAAAACAAACCAGAACCATGGAGACATCAGGGAAAACAATAATGAGGAGCCAGGAAAAGACGGAACCAGCACTGAGGAACTGCACAGGGAAAGTATTTATGGGAAACTGAACAAAGACAGGACTAATGAGCTGATTGGGAGCAGGTGTGAACAGAGGCTTCTAGAAGGAGCTAGGGTAAAGGAGACCGACACAAGAGGGCAATACAGAAAAACATAAGAACTCAAATGTATAAAGAAAACACCAATAAAGCTAGAAAACAAAGAAAAACATGGATCAACGTGAAACTGAAAACTCACAGAAATCTTCACAGAACGAAGAGAGTGACATGAACATAAAAGGATTTAATCTCTGAAGTCTCAGCATTCTATATTACAAGCAGCTGTTGGAAATAGGAAAGCTAACAGTCATGCATGTGGGTTCCTTCAGGGTACTCTCCAAATCAATCCTTAGGATTGTGTTGATTGAATCCACCTATATTGACTGAAGAAATGGATGAATAAAAACAAACTTATTCTGTAAAATATGTTTTAAGGTTTGACTAATGGGGGGGTAATCAGAATAATATTCATAGATTTAGACAGAGCTGTGTAAACGACCTAAACCAACATTTGGTGTTACCCCAGGCTCTAAGAGGGCAGCATGTTCTAAATTTCAGGGGGTTACTATTTCGTGCGTAATCCACAATCTTTTTTTCTTTTTTTAAACACAATTCAATCACTCTCTTTTCAGAGATAATTTAAAGTGAAAACAAAATGTGAACATTTCTTATTGAAAATGGGAGTATTTGATAAGTTGTCCAATCTTTGAAATGACTGTTTGGTTGAGATGAAACTGAATGGAAAAAGAAAACAAAAAACTTCTTGTGAATTAATTATTTTTTTCAGATCGATAATCTGGTATTAGCTTGGAAGCAAGATGAATGCCACGATATTTGTGAATTCACAAACTCCATAAAAAACATATTTCCAGAAGCCAGTAGATCCATTAGCCTCAATACAGAAATACAGTCATGTGTATGACATCAACTCATCTACCAGAATCTGCAGCAAAACAAATATGGCAGCACCGGCTTTAGCTCCTCTCTTTCTTTTTGAAAAGGATGCAATTTTCGCGTTTTTGAAATGGAGAGATGTTTGCCCCATTCCTCCTGGTCAGATTTGGCAAGAGTTTGATTTACAAGTTAACTCCGGTAGTTGTGAAACAAATCAAAAATGTGATACAGCACGGCTGCTACTGCCGCTGTAATTTTCTGAAAGCTGAACATGGAGGCATGTCCTTCTTTGTAACTCACAGCAAGAGATGTACTAAATTCCTTTCCCCTGGAGCCTTGCAATAATTTATCAACCAGATAGCAGGAATGATCAACCAGCTCATCTAATGAGTTACAGTTTAAAGTGGAAGGAGAAGGATGAACCTCGGTTAAGTTTTCAATTGTACTTTCCCTGATAACATGTTTTCTTATAACATCTGTTTTGGTAATTAAATTAGTGGGAAATACTGTTTCAAAGTAAACAGAAAATATGGTCTGATAGGGAAACATCAGTTACAGAAACCTTGGAAATATTTAGAACAACTGATGACCAAGTCTAAAATCTGTCCTAGATTGGGCAACATGTTGAGTCAAACCAAAACTTTTAAGTACATTAAACAGTTATTTTGTGCCTCTGTCTTCAGGTTTGTTGTTAACCTCTACATTAAAGTCCGCCACAATAATTAAGTAGTCATATTCAAAACATTACAGATAAAAGTTACTGGAAATCATTAAGAAAGTTTGTTTTGCACTTTGGAGGCCTATAAACATTCACACACCTGGCTCTAACTGGGCCCCGTACTTGAACAGCCAGATATCCCAAAGATTCAGAGTCACTCAGGATCATTTTTCTACACATCAGTGAATCATTATTCAGAGTAACGAGTCCTCCCTGTTTTTTTAAACAGTCTGTTCTGGTGGAGAAAATCGTAATGTTGAGGTGTGGTCTCCAATAAAACCGGCATCTCATTATTTTCATCAAGCCATGTCCTCGTTAAAAACATAAAATGAATAGTTTGCTGAGTAATTAAGCCTGATTTAAAATAATTTTCCTGACAGAGATCTTACACCCGTTTTGATTGTGATCAAGCATGAAATGGTCGCTATTACCGGTTATCAGTCGCATAGAATGGCGTCAGACTGCGCCTCCTCTACCTTCTACAAGATTTCTTATGACTGATAATATGCAGCATATCGTTGATAATAGCTGCTTCGGCCAGCTTAAGTTTTATTTACTATTTACCCACTTTTTACCTTTTATCTGCTTTATTGACAGCCGACCTTCTTTAAAAAGTCTGCATTTTAAAGCTTTACTTTGAGTGAATTCCAAATATTTCAGTCATGTGGATTTAATGTGGCTTTCAGAAACAACTCAGTTAGTAGGATATATTTTTTTTGGAGGGGAGTGAAATGTCGATCAACTTTTTCTAAATGAATTCTGTGAGTAAAAAAGGAATTACCTTAGGGTTAGGATTAGGATTAATTCGATGATAACCTAATGAGCCTACAGGTAGATAGGGGGCATAATCTGAAGCCATCCTATAGGACCGATAACCGCTAATAACGGCCATTTAATGGGATGAAATCATCCAAATCTGGATCTTATGTTAATTGAAGCCATTTCAAAAACCTTGGTTGATATTAACTCTCTATCTGGTTGGATGGTTTACTATTGTTTATCCTTTCAGCTCTGCTCTTTTTTCACTGCATTATGACTGAGAAAATCAGCTCTGATAAAGTTACCACTGGAACCCAAAGTATATAACATGAACATGATTTTAAGGTCCTGATTGCCAACATTACCATCTTTGTTTGCATGTGGAGGAGCTGACAGTGGAGGGGATTTATGGCTTTTAGGTGCTGGCTGGCTGGGAAGAGACGGTGAAAAGGAGGTTTGGGTAGGGTAGGGTGTCTGTGTGTTTGAAGTGGTTGGAGGGGGGGAGGATTTCAGGGGACGGATTCAGCTGTAGTGTTGGGCTGGATACAGTAGATGGTGCAGTGGAGGGCTTGTGGGAGACCCACTTTGAGGGGATTTCTGTTGGGATTTCATGCCTGTTTGTTAGGGTTGTAGGAATGGTTCCTTTGCTCCAAAGGAATGATGGGTGTGACCTATACCCCATTACCCCATGCACCATCATATTTGTTCATTTAGTTTTTGTTCCCATTCAAAGTAATCATGTTTTAAGCCCTCCTGTCTCAAGGCATCATGTTTATCATCAGGGAGACTCTTTATCTGGTCGTCATTCACATCATGTACTTTGTTCAGTGAACAGAAAATGTTGGAACCCAAAGGTTTTCTACCCAGGTGAAATAGAGCTCTCATGAAAAGGTGTCTATTTTCCAAGAAGCTTTTAAAGTTATCATTAAAGCCAAATGATCTTGCAGAACAGGCTCCTTTGATCCCTTTATTCAGGTAGAAAACTCTGCTGGAGACTCATCTCCTAGTGAAGGTGGCGCAACACTAATGAACACTTTAAAACGGAGGTCTTCAACAGGGGGTCCGCGACCCCTAGGGGGTCCACGGAGGTACTGCATGGGGGTCGGGGAAGTTTTGGCTGATAAGACTTTTTTTTTTTTTTTTTTTATTCTCTCCTTGCAATTTCTTTCCACTAATTGAAATGTCTTTAAAAAAAACACATTAACATGAACTCAACACACTGTAGTAAACAGATAAATGGAGGCAGAAGATGTCTTTCAGTCATCGATGCACACATTCAGCGACACACAGGAGCTCTTTCAAGCTGGACACCGTTTCATTCACAACACCCATCAACCAGGAATCAGAAATACTTTCATTACATGATTCCATCTGTAATAGAGTGACTATAGGACCAGTTTAATATAACACAATTTCATACAATATATATAATTAGGGGGTCCTCGCTCCATCTTGCCATCAGTTAGGGGGTCCTTGGCCTCGAAAACATTGAAGCCCCCTGCTTTAAAATATAAACCCCTTTATTGTCACACAAAGGGAATAATTCGCTCTAACTTCACTTGCGCCACTTCTGCTGTTAATATGGTAAAGCGTTCCAGAACAGTCCTGATCTGGAGGTGATTGTGAGAGGATGATCGTCCCTCGTTACCCCCTTTATAATACACGACCCACGATGAGGCTGTAATTCGGCTTGATTGAAAAATTCCAGCACGATTGGAGAATCGGCCCGAAAAGGGCAAAATCCCATTATTCCATTATTATCTCAGTGGGTCCTTCCTTATATTCTGTTTTGGGAGGAAATTGCTTTTTGCAGCTGTTAATGTTTAGAGTAGAAGACATGTTTTGCCAGTTTTGTCCTCTAAATAAGACATTGACTCCGTCAGGCTTCTTTTCAGATCTTGGGTGGGTTGTTTATTTTTTTGGCTTTGCTCCAAGAATGTCAGCCAGGACGACCGGTGAGGTTATTGTCATTAGAAGCAGCACCTTGTTTCTTTTTAATTTATTTTCTTAACTTGCAGTTGTTTGCTATTGCAGCAGTTTCTCTTGTCTTTTTTACATGTGTTTGTAACTTGTTTGCACCTTGCTGCTCTCTAATTCCTTTGATGGCAACATTTCTTCTTTACTTCTTTATTTGTTTCTTCTTTATCATGTTTTTTAATCTTCATTTTCTTTTATTCTGCTTTTATTTTTCTTCTATTTTATTGTTTAATTCATGTAAAGCACTTTCAAACGTCCTTGTAATGAACTTGCATTGGTTTGCATATATTTGCATTACATTTGCACCCTCAGCAGAAAGAATACTTTCTTATCAATGTCACTTTAAAGTCTCTACAATAGTTTCTTTAGCACAAAAAATAAATGTAAAAAAATAAGCTGTGCTGCAGGGCTTTTTTTCTACTTCTTTCCATCTTGGTAATTGACCACAACTTAATGTTTATTGCTTCTCTGCTTACCAATAAAGATTGGTTGCTGTGTCTGTTGTTGTTTGTTGGTTGGATTCGTTGACAAGCTGTTAAAAATTTGGAAGAGTGATCCTTAAAAAGACAGTAACTGCAATAACTGAAGCTTTTCCGTATTCTAATGACAGCAGCCTGTCTACACAGTTTTGGACACCTCTTGACCTAACTATGGCTGAAGGCCCCATAAGCACATTTCTCACTCATGTAAACACAATAAAAGCTGGGGCCACCCCCAGGTCGGATCTACTCCCAGTGGTTTTCATAGCTTCTCTATGAAAGTTTATTCTAACCAAGTCAAAAGCCACACATCAGTCTTAGCTGTCTGCTGTGCTGCTCACATATCGAGAAGTTAAAGGTCATGAAAATGTTACTGATTGATTTAACTACGGTCACTCGTTAAACAGGGGATTTGGTTTAGACAGCAATGTTGCAACTTCATTGCTTCATGGATTCTGTGTCAGTCAACAACTGAGAGCTTTGGTTTATGAAATACTCCTCATTTGTGGTAAGTTTGGTTGGGTTTAATTTATCTTTTTGTTTAAATGTTACAATCATAAATATGCAGGTTTTACTTATTTACATAAACTTTGATGTTTGCAAATAAAAAAAATGTCTGTAAATCAAAATATCTCTTTGATCGTGTTATAAAGAAATAAAAAGGGGCTGATGAAACATTCAGCATGTTTTTTTTTTTTGCAAGGAAAATCTGTTTAAGATATTTTATTTTTGCCTCTTTACCCAAAGCAATTTGGTTAGTCATGATTTAAGTAACCAATAAAAAGTAAAAGCTGTTCGGCATTAAAACAATGATCAACAACAGATGACATGATTTAAATTCTGTTAATGGGTGGCAAGTAATAGGTCAAAATGAAACATTTTGTTTTCAACACTGATGTTGGTCAAATTATGAGGGCAAAATGAATTGATCACAGTACAAAACAGCATCCCCTTTGGATATGTGGTTAGCATCCATTAAAATGCTGAATGATGGTGAACTGGTATGAGTAACTATGCCTTCTGATGGCTGGTGAGAGAAAAAGGGTTTGATGCGTCCAATCTACTAGCAAGGGGTTCTGACAGAGCAGTTTATGATGGTGCATCACACATTTCTCCCCATGGAGCTGAAAAACCAAGGTGGAAAAAATCCTAAAAGACCGCAAAAATCAACTGAGCATTCAGTCATGTTCTTGTGGGGTTTTTTTTCCACAAGAGTCACATGAGAACTATGTTTGTGGAATAGCTTTATTATACATTTTTTCTATGTTTAAGAAATCTATAGTTCACATTTATAAACAAATACCTTTTCATTTACATTTTCTGTATCAGGTGAATATTTTAGAAAGGATTTATGTTGTCTTAATTTGCTTTGCATACTTTTTTAATAGAATCTACTTAAATTTGGTATTTAAAGATATATGAATGTGTACCGTTACCTATAGATTTTTGGTATTAAAAATGTTTTCCTATAAAATTGCATGAAATTTCCAAAAATGCATATTATTTCATGCAGTTTGCTAAAAGTTTAAATAGAAACACATGAGTCACGTTTGATAGTGACAAAATTATAAGCTTTTTGTTCCGTTTGTACAATATGGAAACATTTGCTATGATACAAAATCGTAATCAAATAGGCTTAACTTCTGCTAAACTGATTTTAAAGAAAACATCAACAAAAATAGCAAGGAATAAAAATTCTAGTTTTTAAACAGGTAACACCCAGCCCCAAATCCAACTTTGATCCATGTTTTTCTTAGTTTTCTAGTTTTATTGATTTCATTCCTTTTTTGTGGTGTTTTCTGATTATATTTGAGTTCTTAGGTATTTCTTGTTTGTAGTGATGTTAACTCTCCCTGGAACTTTGGCAGGCATTTTAACAGCCTCAGTATTCAGTCAAGATGTTTGTAGGAGAGTTGCTATCAGTTGGATAAAGTTTGGATAGATTCTAAAAATAGATAGTTGGAAAAACAACCAATCTAGTTGGTTAAAACTAGCTTGGTTAGATTAAACAATTAATGATCAAAATCAGAGCAAGTTACTGGTTTCAAATGTAAAGAGTTTTATGTAGTATTGCTTTAAAAAAGATGTGTAATCTTGTAAATCAGCTGTAAGAGATGAACTTCCACTCTTGAAGTTGATAGTTGAAGACCCACATCATACTTTCGAAAGTTGTAATAAAACTTTTCTTTTTTCTTTTTTTTTTGACTGCCAAAGCTAGATTGGGTTGGTTTGACCAAAAGATTGGTTGAGCACATAACTTCCAACCCTATTAAAACCAAAAGATCTGGAAAAACTATTATGCTTGAATAAAATGACTAACAGCTTTTATTTTGGTCATCGATACCCAATTTGCACAAGCACTTTCACTGTCTGCTTGAGCTTATTTCACTAAAATGGCAGAAAAACAGTGATTTTTCTCTTCTAAGACCTTTTACGCATAAAAAAAACTTACAAAACATTTTATTATACTGACCAATCATGTACAATTGCAAAAAATCTGATTATATTACTAACTGTAGTTCTGCACTCCACCAGTAGGTGGTGACATGTTCACATGAGGCTTCATGGACTGTGGGGATTGTTGAAGCAATTTGGCTTAAACGGTTCAAATACCTCATGAGGCTTCATCTCACCATCAGTTCTTGTTTGCCCTCTGTTGCCCTCTTGTCTTGATCTCCTTTTCCCGAGCTCCTTCTAGACTCCTCTGTTCACACCTGCTCCCAATCTGCTGATTAGCCTGGTCTCCCATATATGCACCTCCTACTCAGTCACTGTTGCTGGTTTGTTGTCATTTAATTGCCCCCTTCTTGTGAGTATTCCGGGTTCTCAGTTTTTGTAGATTTATGTTTTTGGATTTTTGCTTCTCTTACCCTTTTTATTATTAAATCTTCAAGAAACCACTTCAGCTTCGGTGTCTGCATTCGGGTCCTGTCAAACCTCAACCCCACCGAGACAAAACTGAGCAATTTATAATATGACAGGATGCTAGAGAAGAAATAGTACTTTTAGCCGAGACCCTGAAGTCTCCAACAATAGTGGAATAAATGGTCTTTTGTTAAATTATTAACCCCTTGATGCCTGAATTTATATAGATGTATACAAAATAATGTGCCTTTTTGCCTTTAAGTAGAGTTGAGATTGTTACTTTGACGAATGCACACAAAAAAAGAATATTTTGGTGTGTAGCAAATATGCAACAACAGACTGTTTTTTTCATTTGTGGTTTATTTAATGTTTTTATATTTGGCTTTATTTGCTTTAATTAATTTATTTTATTATATTCCTTTAAACTTCTATGCTATTTTTATACGATTTTAACTTTACCTAATATGAACAGCAAATTGTGGTGGCAGTGATTGTTTTAAAGGGCTTTATAAATAAAATTAAGTTGAGTTGAGATGAGCAATTATTATTTTACATATCGCAAATTTGTAATAAAAACAATAAAACCGTTATAACAGCCAATACACTGACATCTATATCCTACCATGTTGCTTTTTATAAAGGTTACTGAAAACAAAAATTTGTCAAAATAACTAGGTTAAATTAAATAATCCCTGAAAGCTTTTTGTACATAACACTGTTTATGACAAGATGCACAGTTGCCTAATGTAGCAAATACGCTACAAACCTAAACTGTGAAATAACTCAAAAACCCATCACAAAGATTTTATCTCAGAATAAATGGTGCAGAAATACTCAATAAGCAGTGAATATTTTATCCTGACACAACTCATCATATGTACAAATATAGTTTCTCATCTCCTGAATGGTTTCCTCTTTTTCAATTCCAGAGTTTTGCTCTTGGTCAGCAGAAAATATGTCCATCAGGCACCAGTTTTACTAAAAGTGTGTTTTCAAAAGGTCTCCAAGTGCTCACATGTTCTCTACAATAGGGGTCAAGGGGTTAAAAAGCCTTTAAATATTCTATAAAACTACTAAAGTTTGCAATAATTTCACAATCAGCCATATTTTTATTTTTAGACTAGAACATTTTCTTTTAAATTTGTTATCAGATTTGGTTGTGATTCAAGTACATTTGTAAAACCATAAATATTTTCAGTGTTTCTTGCAATTTTGTACAAATCTACAAAGAATCTTGCTTCATTTTATCCATATTGGTGCAACCAGGCAGCCAAAGCTGATCATAAAGTCATGATGTATATTTCTAGCTACCATGTTGTCTATCTGGCCTTTAATTAAACGTGCCTCAGGAAATACTTCATATAAGGTGTGATTTTTTTCCCCCTTGCAGGACGGAGCTCAGTGTGCAGGGATGGCTATGGTTTGCCTCACAGACTTTGAGGAGTATGCAAAGCAGCATCTTTCAAAAGCTACCTGGGATTATTATGCAGCCGGAGCGGACGAATGCTGCACCAGAGATGACAATCTGCTGGCTTTTAAAAGGTACGCACATTGTGTATGCTTGGCAGAAGGCTTTGGGTTTATTTTACCATATTTAACAAAAAATTTGTACGAGAGTAGGAAGATGTCTCCAACACAATATTTCCTACTTAACAGAAAATAAACCGAATAGCTAAAACCTATTTAGCATGTTATCAAAAAAAAAAAATTAAAAAAATCAAATATTACAATGAAGTTATAATCCCAGCAGAATTATTGTTGACAGGTTTAGTCTCTTTTTGTACCTGTTTAGGGTGACACATTTTTTTAGACTTTGTGCTGTTTAAGCAGTGCTTATTAATTATTAAACCATGGCTACATGTTAGTCAGACCAAATTCAGGTTTTAATTCAGTTTATTTATATAGCACCAATTCACATGTCATCTCAGGGTCATTTATTGAGACAATACATTTAAAAAGGGTTGGAAAAAAACCTGTTGATCGCATCCTGTCATTGACTTGCAAAACATGCTCCTCCTGGATGAGTTTGATTTTGTCACTGACTCCTCAGCAATCCTTCACACCAAGCATGCTTGTAGTGATAGTGGAGAGGAAAACTCCCTTTTAACAGAAAGAAACCTCCAGCAGAAATACGCAAGCAGCCATATTTTGAGGCCGACTTGGGTTCAAGGAGACGGAAGCAGACAGAGAAAAATAAGCAGAGATACAAAAGGCATAAAGTATGAGCTTCAGGAAACACACAGCAGATGCAGCCAAGCTTTTACTGTCAGAGGATAAAGGGGGGCACATACAGTTAGTCACAGTAAAAGAAACAGGACTACACTGGAAACAGACCACACAGCCAAACAGGCAACAGACCAGATGAAGCTATTATGATAAAAAATCAGAGAGAAAAGAACTTGACAAATATTGCAGAGTATTAAACAGAAAATAGCTCAGGATAATCAAACTATTTTGGATGAGGTTTAAGAAGGATAGAGCTACAATAGGGCTAGGACAGAGAGACTTGTTTTGGAAGATGCTTCTCCTAATGTCAGGGTCAGGAGTCAGAGTTCTGTGGAGGTGACAAAGAACTGAGCATAAAATAGAGCTCTGAAATCACCCGCATAGCAATATTCAAACTCACACTAACTCCTGCTTATTGCATTTGCAGTAAAAATGGAAAAACGAGACTGTGGATACAAACGGCCAGCAAATGGGCTTATAGGCCTAATTGGGGGAGAAAAAAACTTCAGCAAAACTTGACAAGGGGAAACTCTTTGTAGGCCCCATACAGACCTAGAGAGGCGCAATGGGAAGAGGAATGGCTGAGATCCTCTAGTAACAGTCTGCCTCTAATCAATCTACAGCTTTAACAACCAGTCAGGAATTTCTGAAGTGCTTTGAGGGTTTCTATTTAGAGATCTTAAAGCCTTGATACGATTATTAATATAAAAGCTTTAGTAAAAAAGAAATTGTTGGATTGGTTTTTGTATGACACATATAAGCTATATTTTATGAGTCATATTTTCTCTTTGAAAATTTCTATACGAGTTATCAAATAATCTTTAAAATGTTGGCCTTCAGAAGGAATCAATTTATTTTTATATCTGTCCTAGGATTCGCTTGAGGCCTCGCATCCTGCGGGACGTGTCAGTAACGGATACACGCACCACCGTGCAGGGGAGAGAAATAAGCTTTCCTGTCGGCATTGCACCCACAGCCTTTCACTGCCTGGCCTGGCATGAAGGAGAGATGGCTACAGCTCGTGGTGAGGCATACTTTTGTGTAGGGTGTGTGTGTACCTACAATGTACATACACATTGTTTTACCTGCAATGGGAAAGATGTATTTTGTAAAATATCCTACATGCAGGGAATTATAGGTACGTATGGGGACATTCAACTGGTCCCCACATGGTAAAACTCTGTTCTTTGGGGTTAGGACTAGGTTTAGGACTTAGGTGTAAATTCAGTTTAGGTTGGGGTTAGTTATGTTGGTAATAGTAAGGGTTAAGGAAAGGGTCTGGGTTAGGCCATACAAATTAGTGTGTGTGTGTGTGTGTGTGTGTGTGTGTGTGTGTGTGTGTGTGTGTGTGTGTGTGTGTGTGTGTGTGTG
>NW_015151175.1:405011-414274 GCF_000732505.1 Cyprinodon variegatus
AGATTCTTCAGAGAGCGGGCAGGCAGGGCTTTGACAGGTTTGATTCTCCAGGGTTCTTCTGAGATCAGACTGACAGATTTCCAGCAGAGAAACTCTTCCAGGTTTCAGGTTTCCGGTAGGTTCAACCTGGGAAGCAGAGAGGACAAAAACAGATTAGGTTCAGGTTCGGGCTTTCTGGGAGTCAGAGATTCAGACAGGCAGGTTGGCTCAGGCTTGCTAACCATAACTGGCAAACACTCTGGCGTCGAAGTGATGTCCTCTGCCTCCTTATATACTGGTCTCCTGATGAGCAAACGAGCCGCAGGTGGTGAAGTCAGCTCCAGCTCCAGGAGACCTAGAACGCCCTCTGGTGGAGAAAAATAGACAGACCTCCAGATCCCAACAGTTCTTTGGGGTTAGAACTAAGTTTAGGACTTAGGTGTAAATTCAGTTTAGGTTGAGGTTAGATATGTTGGTAATAGTAAGGGTTAAGGAAAGGGTCTGGGTTAGGCCATATAAAATGAATGTGTGGGTGGGTGTGTGTGTGTGTGTGTGTGTGTGTGTGTGTGTGATAATGAGTGAAAATTTAAACCCTTTCACTCATTAACTTGCTTTATACTTTTATACTTTGATGTGATATTTTGTGGAAACCTAACTCAGCTAATCACGGTAACATTAACCTCCTCTATAAAGTGCCACCTGCTGAGAGTAAAATAGTTAATTGCTTCATTATCTAGAATAAAAGCAGCCTTAAAGTACACTGTTAATGTGTAGTATTTACAACAAAGAACGATCGTCTGGATAGAAAACATAAAAACTCAGACTGTCAATTCTCCACATTATTGCGTTTGTATTGATTTATTTTGATTGTAATAAAAAAGAACCCAGTGAAGGCATATCTTGCCTTTCGTACTGGATTATGTCTCAGTGTTCCTTCTGCCCCCGGAAGAACTGACATTCATATAATGATTCTCTTTCCATACCTGTTTAAATCTTATGAAAATAGGGGAATTCAGTTTGATCAAAATGCTGTTTTTTTAAGATTCATATTGCACATTCCAATAAAAGAGCTTAAAAAGTTTTTGAATTAGTTTTTTTTTCAATTCAAGCTTTACTTATACACCATGTACCAATTGTGTAATGCATTTGTAAAACTTGTAAAACACTTTGAAAAATTTTGCTTGCAAAAAAAGTTTTAATTTTGACAAAGCAAACACTAGAGGGAAGTATTGCAAGCTTAAATTAATTTAGTGTATTGTGAGTTGAATTCTTTGTGACTTATAATTAGCAGCTTCACAAACTAATATCGCTCAATTCCTATTGATCAAAAGTAATAAACAAATCCTTGAAGACTGTTTTAAAACTATCAGTATTGCGTCCTGCATGTGCCCGTTCCCTGTCATCTTGACTATGCTCATTAATAGTACCAAGTGTGCAAATTGACCCAAATTGTAATTATTTATCTAATATGCCTTACAAGAGTATTTACAACCACAATCCACAATAGTTGAAATGTGGAAGGAATGGTTGTCCAAGGTTTTAACAAATAAACATAGAAAATAATGTATTTTTAAAAATAAACTTGAGACAATGTAGTAAAAAAAAGAAGAATTGAACACATGCAAAATTAGGTAAAATTTATTAAATATATAATTATATTTTTTGTCAAATTTAAGGTTATGTTTGAAAAGGGGTATGAAGGGCTGACGCATTTAATTATAGATCTTCACCTTCCTGTTGTCCATAACATCAACTAACTTCTCAATTCCTGTTTAACACCAGTCCATACTTCCCCTAAAGTTCATTAAGTGACTAAATGAATTTGTTTATATATATTTATATATAAGAATACGGATTCACAAGAGCCTCCCACACATATTTATTTATACAGTTTTCACCCACAGCCCACATGACCACAACTATTGCAAAAATAAGTATTCACCCATCTAGGGTGACTAAGAGTGCCCATTGGTGTTCACCACCCTTCTTCCATCTCATTTGTTTTTTTTTTAAAACAGTTTGAGCCTTTTCCTAAAGAGCCTCATGCTTGGACATTGCTTTAATTCAACACTGAGTTTCTTCTATACTTTCACACTATTTATTGAAATGCATTCTTTTTATGTTTTTTTTTTTTTGGAAATAGGAGTTTAATTTTTTATTTTACCTGTAAAAAGTACGGCACAGCAAACCTACTTCTAAAAATAAATATTTTTCCAATTGTTACCCAAGCAAATTTAATTAATTAAATGTAACTAATTATTGCTCTCTTCTGATCTTCATCAACTCCTTTCATTTCTGCATTTTCATCAATGTAAACAGTTCACACTGAAAAGGTTCAATGTTATTGATTGTTGTTTTAGCCGGACGGAGCTTATGCTACAGGACCTTGCATTGGTCATTTACCCAGAATGCATTGCAGCATAAACAGCATGGCAGTGTCATGACAAAATTTTTTTATATATAAAAACTAAACAACTAACAGTATTTTGATTGTAATGTTTTTAAATAAGAAATAAATATTTCTTACATGATATCAGTTGTCATGGCTAATCGTGAATCCCTTTAATGGGTTCCAGAGTCAGGAGGATAAATAGAATACAACTTCCTGCTACTTTTTCTCAAGTTTTGATTTATAAAATCAAAAAGGCAAACCTATGTTGCAACCATTTTGCTTAAAGCACACAATAATCTACCACTTAGCAAAGAACTGTGAATGTAAAAATTAAATCTTTCTACCTTTAATGGAAGACCCATCAATTTTAATCACAATAATGATTTCACACTACAGCCACGGAGGCTCTCAACACCTGCTATATCGCCAGCACCTATTCCACCTGCTCAGCGGAGGAGATCGTTGCAGCGGCGCCGAACGGCTACCGCTGGTTCCAGCTCTATGTGTACAGAGACAGAAAGCTTTCCGAGCAGCTCGTGCACCGTGTGGAGGCACTGGGTTACAAGGCCCTGGTCCTCACAGTTGACGTCCCCTACACTGGGAAGCGGCGCAATGACATCCGCAACCACTTCAGGCTACCACCCCACCTCAAGGTCAAGAACTTTGAGGGGGTGTTTCAGGTAAGGGTAGATTTACAGTACAGAGAAAAACAGATAAAAAGAGAAGGTGCAAAACTGACTACAGTGCATCTGCCTGAGAATGCAGAAGTCTATAAATAAGATCTACTTTTTTATTTCCCCACAAAAAAAAAAAAAATAGAAAACTAAAATAACATTTATTGCTGTCCACTAGTGATAATCTGGGCAAGCATTTAGAGGAAGTGAAATTTTTTTTATGAAGTTGCATTTTTAGTATTTTTACATCCATCTGATTAGTGTGATGGTTAAACCTGTCCTCATGCTAAAAACTCTAATTTTAAAAGCCACAAGTCAACATTTATAGCGCAATTATTGCTTCTCTTCCACTATGAGCAGGAGACAGGAGGTCCAGAGGAGTACGGGATACCGGCCAATACCCTGGACCCCTCCATCAGCTGGAAGGATATCACCTGGCTGCGGTCTATCACCCGCCTCCCCATCATCATCAAAGGCATCTTGACCAAGGAGGACGCCGAGCTGGCTGTGGACCACTGCGTCCAGGGTATAATTGTGTCCAACCATGGGGGGAGACAGCTGGACGGCGGCCCAGCATCGGTAGACACTGAACACGTTTCTCATCTCTCAACTTTATAAAGCAGATTTATCACAGAATGATTAAATATTATTGTAGGATAATTAGAATTAGTACGGCTGTACTAATAAATTTACTGCATGAAGTTACTTAAAAGGAAGAGCAGTCAGTTGAAGCAAAATAACCCACAAAAAACTTACGGCCTTCTAATTTCCCTTTGTTGATTTTAATTAGAAATGTCCTAAAACATGGAGACATAACTTTTCCTTGATGCCATTCCAAATCTAATAATCATTGTCTGACTAAGTTTTAAAATTGAATTGAAATGTATCCATGCTGTTTATATGAGCGTAAGTAATCTCTGTGAGAAATCTGCTATGTCAGAATATTCTGTCATAGCGTCCTGAGGCACATGTAGCTCTTTGGTCTCTTTAATGCAGCTCTAACAAAAGTGTGTGAGAAATTATTTTATTTATTAAAGCAATAAGAAATATTTATATTACAATATTGATATGCTACATCTTTGCTATTCTTGTAACGACAGTGGAGATGAAAAACTTTGCTTTTAACAGAAACTTCCAGTAGAACCAGGCTCAGCATGAGCGGCCATCTGCCGAGGCTGACTGGGGTTCAAGGAGACAGAAGCAGACATAGAAAAAGATGCAGAGATACAAAAAGCAACTGTCAATAACCTCCACTGGCGGCCCCATACAGGAAAAACACAACCAGGCAGATGAGCTCAGAGCCAGCTGCCATGTCAGAATCAGAAGAATCAGAATCAGATATATTGCCAAGTAGGTTTGCACTAAGAAGGAAGTTGACTAGGTGTCTATGGTGCAGACAAATTATATATATATTTATATATATATATATATATATATATATATATATATATATATATATACAGAATACACATTCTATAGTTATATGCAATATAAAACATACTATATGCAGCTATATACTATATACACAGTTGGCTATGCGTTAATGTAATGCAGGAGGTCAGGAGATGCTACGTTGGTGTAGCTTCTAGGTCTTGAATGAGGGAGGGAACGAAGCAGTGTCAGCATCACGGGGGTCTTTGGACCTTGTTGATAAGGCTGGTAACAGATGGGAAGAAACTGTTTTTTTGGTGGTGATGTACCGCAGCCTCCTGCTACAGGGAAGTGAATGAAATAGTTTGTGGCTGGGGTACGAGGGATCAGCCACAATCTTCCCTGCATGCCTCAGAGTCCTGGAGGCGTACAGATCCTGGAGAGGTGGAAGATTGCAGCCAGTCACCTTTTCTGCAGAAAGGATGACATGCTGCAGTCTGTCCTTGTCCTTGGTGGTGGCACCAGACTACCAGATGGTGATGGAGGAAGCGAGGATGGACTCAATGATGGAGGAGTAGAAGTGCACCATTGTTTTCCTTGGCAGGTTGAATTTTCAGCTGTCGCAGGAACTACACCCTCTGCTGGGCTTTCTTGGTGGGAGCTGATGTTCAGCTCGCACTTTGGGTCCTGTGAGATGTTAGTTCCCAGGAAGCGGAAAGACTACACTGGTAAATGTCACAAAGGGTCACAGAGAGTGATAGGGAGAGCTGGGGCTGAGTTCCTCCTGAAGTCCACAACCATCTCCACTGTTTTAGAGTGTTGTATGCGGACTCGTCACCTGCAGCGATAAGTCCGATCATATTGGTGTCATCCACTAACTTCAGAAGCTTGACAGACTGATGACTGGTGGTGCAGCTGTTGTTGTACAGGGAGAAGACCAGAGGAGAAAGAACACAGCACTGGAGGGAACCAGTGCTGATGAGCTGTGAGTCGGACACATATTTTCCTAGCCTTTTCCCATTTTCACGTGCTGCTTCCTGCCAGACAGGAAGTCTGTAATCCTCCTGGAGGTGGAGTCAGACACATTCAGCTGGAAGAGATTCTCCTGAAGCAGAGCTGGGATGATTGTATTAAAAGCAGAGTTGACATCCACAAACAGGATCCTGATGTAGGTACCTGCGGAATCCAGGTGTTGGAGGATATAATGAAGGGCTAAGTTGACAGCATCGTCTGCAGACATGTTGGCTCTGTAGGTAAACTGTAGGGGGTCAGCGATTTCTTTTAGATGTGAAAGCACAAGCAATCAAAGAACTTCATAACCGCAGGGGTCTGGGTGATGGGTACTAAAGTCATTAAGTCCTGTGGACCATGGCTTCTCGGGAACAGGGATAATAGTGGAGGATTTCAAGCAGGTGTCATGTCGAGTGGTTGCAGGACTGCCCCTTTGTCTGTCAAAATAGCAGTAGAAGTCATGCAGGTCATTACTAAGCATTGGTTGTTCATGGAATTGAGGGGGTTAGGCCTGTAATGTGCAATCCGTCTAAGCCCTTTCCAGACAGACGCAGAGTTGCTGGCTGCAAAATGGTTTTGCAGCTTCTCAGAATACAGTCATTCAGCCTCTTTCACAGTCTTGCAGAACTTGTATTTTGCATCTTTGTATCTGCATTTGTCCCCAGTCTTGAAGGCCTCTTCCTCACCTTCCAGAGAAAAGACAACCATATTTAGAGGGGTGCCAATGATCTTATTTTTTATTGAATAAATCTTATTTATAAAGAATCAATTAAAATCATTACTGCTACCGGTAAGTGCAGTAATGTGACGTAAAGTGACGTTTCAACTAAGCTATGGCTCTGGGTGAGTTTGGCAACTGTTTTAGAAAGATATCTAGGTTTATTCTTATTCTCTACTAACGAGGAGAATTATGCGTCCTTCGCTTAATGAAGGGTCATTTTATACAACAGTAAACTACAGTATTTTTCCAAACTAGGATTCCTGTAGGCATGTAGAGCGCCATTTCCTCTCCAATTTTCCTAGCATTTTGCTTTCTATTTTTTAAGTTTTTCTTTTTTTCTTTTTGTTTTTATTTAAAGTTTTTTTCTCTTATTTTTCTTAAAAATTGAACATAGTTATTGTACAATTGATGGTTTTTAAGAATATACAAGCTATCCTCATTTTCCCAATAAGGACACTGGAGCTTAAAGTGAAAAGAACCGTGTCAGTCTGAAATAAGTTTCTAAGAAACAACAGATTGGTGAGTGAACCTTCACATAATATTGGGCTGTATTTTTCCCCTCTGTTGCAAACAGATTGATGCGCTGCCAGAGATCGTGGACACGGTGGCCGGCAGAGTTGAGGTTTACGTAGATGGAGGAATCAGGACAGGAAGTGATGTCCTCAAGGCGATTGCCTTGGGAGCCAAATGCGTGTTCATTGGCCGTCCAGCAGTGTGGGGCCTTGCATACAAGGTACAACTAATGTTCTTTTGGGGTTCCTTTTGATTTCTGATTGTAAATATTACTAAAAGTGTGATCTATTTATGCTTTTAAAGCCCAAAACACAGACCAAGGCCTGCCAAGGACGAAGTCCTAGGCAGGATAGCCTCTGTGTTTTGGTTTCTAATTGAACTGTAAGGTCAAGTTTATGCCCCAGTGAGGCAAGAAACTATATCAGTACTGACTGTTGTTGGATTGATGGACTAATTATATATTTTGTTATTTATCAGGGGGAGGAAGGAGTGAGGGAAGTTCTTCAGATCCTGAATGAAGAGTTCTGTCTTTCAATGGCTTTATCAGGTCAGTCTGATAGACATAGTTAGCTGAGTAAAACTGAAACCTATAAAGGAACACTGATCGTTTTATTCATAGAATCCTTTCTTTTTAACCATAACCTACATGATACAGGTTGCAGAAATGTTGCTGAAATCAACAGGAACCTGGTTCAGCTTTCCAAACTTTGACATCCCAGCAAACGGCGACCTCCACGATGGTACCAATTTAAAAGGATTCTGGCCTGAATTAAACTTAGCGTGAGCTGTAATAATGAAAACATTAAGGCAGGCTTACTTCAGGAACTATTTCTTCCACGGAATCACAGTATTTTCAAGCTACTTGCATATTACTAACATATATTTTGTCTGAATCCTGACTTGTAAATATCCCTCTGTAACAGACTGTTGTGAGAAAGTGGGATGTGTGTGAAAAATTCAGGGACTGGTTAAAGAAAGTGTTTTTTTTGCTTTGGTAAAGGAAAGGATGTGGGTATAAAAAAAACAAACACATTTCTTTTTGTAAAATATGCACAGGCACGTTTCCTTTCAATTCGAACCAAATTCAATTTGGTTCAATTGTACAATGTTGGTTAAAATGCTGACAGTGGTTCTGGTTAAATGAATAAATACCTGCTGTGATGAAAATGTTTTACTGCTCTGTTATTTCCTTTTTCTGTTGCTTTAATGCATGTACATTTCTATGCAAAAGGCTAAAATATTTATATCCAACCCAAATTATATCTGTTTAATGGAAAAGGCCGGTCACATCCAGAATGCAAACTTCTGAAAGTACTTTAAAAGTATAAAATTATTACTGTACATACTTTTCGATAAATGATAAGTGTTTTAAATTAAGAGTAATTTTATTTGAATGTGCTTTACTGGAGAAGTCCGTGTTTGTCAAAGAACACCACTGCCACCTACAGTACTGAATTGTGATGTCACGATACGGTATCGGCAAGCTCCAGTGCTGTACTGTATCTGGTGTTAGTCACAATGCGCTATTATCCACAATGCCGACGACCAGTGCACTATGCGAAGCAGAGAGTAACAGATAAATGACGTGTTTTTTCTCTGGCCAGAAGTTCGATGGCAAATCATCCCTCTTCAAGTTGGCAATCCAACAACGAACCCGTTCATGGAGAATCATGAATGGGAAAGGTGAAATAAGTAATCATTTTTTTCACTTTTACCCGAAGTATTACAAAATCCAACTCCCTTGCACGTGGGCATTGTCAGTTTAACTATAGCTCTGGTGAATTTCAATGGTGAAGTCCTCTGGAAATCTTGTTGTTGATTGCAAATGTGTCTAGTAGTGCCCATTGATTTTGCTTGTAAAGAGGGGAGAGCGGCGCTAGGCTTACCACACCATGACGTCGCTGCCAAAAGATGTCAGGAGAGGGGGGTTACTATATTTGGACAAAAATGGTTGCTTCCACACTCAGTGATGGTGTGGAAAATGTTATTTTTTTTACTGATTAACGCTAAATTCATTAAATCACCCCAAACGTATTAGTTTCAGGTATAGATAATGACCCTTTGGTTATCATTCCTGACCCGACTTTTCCTTTAAGTCATCAAATAACTTCTGGCATAATGTTGATGTCTTCTATAAGTGTAGCAGGATTTACTCTGCTTTGTCAAATCCACTGCAGAGGTTCAGTATTAGTGTGGTTTTTTCAAAATATAGATCTGATGTTTGTTAACGATGATCTGGTTTGAGTCAGGGGGGGAAAAACTTTGACATCAAAAAGTGCAACAGTGGCTCAGTGAGAAGGTTTTTTATAATCACAAAGCAGGAAGTTTGATTCTAGCTTCACATGTGGGTGTCCCCCTTGGCAAGACACTGAACTCTGAGCTGCCTACTTTTATTAGTGTATGATTGTGTGAATGTTTAAGAGAGCAGTTGAGTGAATGGGTGCTTTGACTCATCAGTAGTGCTATTATTATTAGTAAGGCAAGGCAAGTTTATTTGTATAGCATAATTTCATGCATGGACAATTCAAAGTTCTTTACATGAATTAGATCAGGCATCCCCAAACTCGGTCCTCAAGGCCCCCTGTCCTGCAGGTTTTAGAGG
>NW_015151175.1:414314-415036 GCF_000732505.1 Cyprinodon variegatus
CCTCTAAAACCTGCAGGACAGGGGGCCTTGAGGACCGAGTTTGGGATGCCTGAATTAGATAATAAAACACAAGAAAAATAAAAGCAGAATTAAAGGAAATAAAGTTAAAAAATGTGTGTGAATTTGCAAGAACTTGGTAATATAATATGTACCACCATACATGTGTCAAGATCTGATTTATTTCGATTAACAAAGAAGATAAACTGCAATATTTTTTAAAATCCCTGGAAAACCTAACAAGTTCTTGCTGTTGCTTTGCGGCTCCTGGGGCAGAGCAGCTATATACTAGGCTCTTTGGTCGAGCACTGCCACCTAGTGGCTGGAGGAGTTACACAAAAGTAAAGCTGCATTCACACCAAACTCGTTTTGGGCGTCAAAAACACTTAAACGCTGACATTTTGACACTGATCAAGTTGCTCTGACGCCTCAACGCTCTGGATGCTTGGCACACTGGTTGTTTATCTGCTCTGTTCTGTAGCGACAAGCTACAGAGCAGCTTGGAAAATGATGAATTGGAAAAATAGCCTTAACACCTTTTTAAGTGAGAAAGTCCACATCCAAACATCATCTGTGCAGTCAGTTAATCTGGATTATAATCCCATTAAAATACAGTGATGGGACTAACGGCGTTGAAAGTAACGGCTTTACTAACGTCGTTACCTTGTTTTAGTAACGAGTAAGCTAAGTAATTACTTTGACTGTAACTATAACGCAGTTACCAT